>NW_011381952.1:0-758 GCF_000754665.1 Bison bison bison
ATAAATCGGTTACAAAACCAGGCTTCTATGTATGCTGTGTAAAAGAGACGCACCTGAAACCAAGGGGCACATACAGAGTGAAAGTGAAGGGCTGAGAAAAGGTATTTCATGCAAAATGTGAGCAACAGGAATCAGGAGTAGCAATACTCATATCAGATAAAATAGACTTTGAAATAAAAGGTGTGGAAAGAGACAAAGAAGGCCACTACATAATGGTCAAAGGATCAATCCAAGAAGAAGATATAACAATTATAAATATATATGCACCCAATATAGGAAGCACTCAATACGTAAAGGCAAATGCTAACAAATATAAAGGGGAAATTAAAAACAACACAGTAATAGTGGGAGACCTTAAGACCCTACACACACCTATGGATAGATCAACCAAACAGAAAATTAGCAAGGGAACACAAACTTTAAGTGATACAATGGATCAGTTAGACCTAATTGATTTCAAAAGAACGTTTCACGCCAAAGCAATGAATTTCACCTTTTTCTCAAGTGCACATGGAACATTCTCCAGGATAGATCACATACTGGGCCACAAATCTAACCTTGGTAAACTGAAAAACAAAAATCAAAATCATTTCAAGCATCTCTTCTGATCACAAAGCAGTAAGATTGCATGTCAACTACAGGGGAAAGAAACCATGACAAATAGAAACATATGGAGGGTAAACAACGTGCTTCTGAATGACCGACATATAACAGAAGAAATCAGAAAAGAATGCAAATATGCATACAAACAAATGAAA
>NW_011381953.1:0-529 GCF_000754665.1 Bison bison bison
TCCTTCCCTCAGTGGTGCTAGTGGTAAAGAACCCGCCTGCCAATGCAGGAGACGCAAGAGATGCGGGCTCGATGCCTGGGTCGACAAGAGCCCCTGGAGAAGGGCATGGCAACCCACTCCAGTATCCCTGCCTGGAGAATCCCATGGACAGAGGAGCCTGGCGGGCTACAGTCTACGGGGTCACAAAGAGTCCCTCAAAGGACACGACTGAAGCAGCTTACCACTTGCACTCACACTCCCTCCCTCAGCCTGACATCTGGGGACCAGAAACCCCCGTCTGTGCAACCTCCATATTCACAAATGCTTCTCACCACCAAGCTGGCTGTTCTCCGTGACTGTCAAGGCCCAGCTTCAACGTCACTGATCCTCCTCCTCCAGGAAAACTTCGTGGATTGTCCTGAGTGGATGGCTTCCCGGACTTGCTGAGCACAGATTAACCGAGTCTTGTGTTATAATTAGCTATGTCTGGAACGTCCACCTCATCCCTGGGGCCAGACTGTGATCTCTTCAGTGGGGGCGGAGGTAGAGA
>NW_011381954.1:0-542 GCF_000754665.1 Bison bison bison
GAACTGTGGTGTTGGAGAAGACTCTTGAGAGTCCCTTGGACTGCAAGGAGATCCAACCAGTCCATTCTAGAGGAGATTAGTCCTGAATATTCATTGGAAGGACTGATGTTGAAGCTGAAACTCCAGTACTTTGGCCACCTCATGTGAAGAGCTGACTCATTGGAAAAGACTCTGATGCTGGGAGGATTGGGGGCAGGAGGAAAAGGGGCGACAGAGGATAAGATGGCTAGATGGCATCACTGACTCGATGGACGTTGAGTTTGAGTGAACTCCAGGAGTTGGTGATGGACAGGGAGGCCTGGCGTGCTGCAATTCATGGGGTCGCAAAGAGTTGGACACGACTGAGCGACTGAACTGAACTGTAGTGAAGTGCATGAACCTAGAGCCTGTTATACAGAGCGAAGTCAGAAAGAGAATAAATATTGTATATTAATGCATATACAATGGAATCCAGAAAAATTGTACTGATGTATCAATTTACAGGGAAGAAATGGAGATGCAGATGAAGAGAATGGACTTGTGGACACAGCAGGGCAAGGAGT
>NW_011381955.1:0-707 GCF_000754665.1 Bison bison bison
TAAGAGGGAAGTTTATACCAATACAATCCTACCTCAAGAAAGAAGAAAAACATTGAATAGACAGCCTAACTTTACACCTAAAACAACTGGAAAAAGAAGAACAAAGAAACCCCAAAATTAGTAGAAGGAAAAAAATCATAAAGATCTGAGCAGAAATAAATGAAAAAGAAATGAAAGAAACAATGTTAAAGATTAATAAAACTAAAAGTTGTTTCTTTGAGAAGATAAACGAAATTGACAAATCTTTAGCCAGACTCATCAAGAGAAAAAAAGAGAAGAATCAAATCAACAAAATTAGAAATGAAAAAGGAGTGGTTACAACAGACAATGAAGAAATACAAAGGATTATAAGAGACTATTATGAACAACTATATGGCAATAAAATAGATAACCTGGAAGAAATGGAGAGATTCTTAGAAAAGTTCAATCTTCCAAGGCTGAACCAGGAAGAAATAGAAATTATGAACAACCCAATTACAAGTGCTGAAATTGAAGCTGTGATCAAACATCTCCCAAAAAACAAAAGCCCAGGACGAGATGGCTTCACAGGAGAATTCTATAAAACATTTAGAGAAGAGCTAATGCCTATCCTTCTAAAACTCTTTCAAAAAATTACAGAGGAAGGAACACTACCAAACCTATTCTACAAGGCCACCATCACCCTAATACCAAAACCAGACAAAGACAACACAAAAAAAGAAAACTAC
>NW_011381956.1:0-558 GCF_000754665.1 Bison bison bison
CTGTTTCCCCATCTATTTCCCATGAAGTGATGGGACCAGATGTCATGATCTTCGTTTTCTGAATGTTGAGCTTTAAGCCAACATTCATAATATTACTCAGCTTTAAAAAAATAATGAGATTTCGATACATGTTACCACATGGATGAAGAGTGAAGACATTAGGCTCAGTGAAATAAGACAAAGACAAAAGGAAAAACACTGTATGACTCCACATACATAAGGTACCTAGATAGTCAAATTCATAAAGAAAGTGGAATGGTGGTTACCAGGGGCTAGAGGTAGATAGGAATGGGGAATTCTTTAATGGGTAGGGAGTTTCAGATTAGAAGGATGAAATGTTCTAGAAATGGAGAGTGGTGATAGTTACATAGCAATATGAATATGGGCTTCCCCAGTGGCTCAGCAGTAAAAAAATCTGCCTGCAATGCAGAAGATGCAGGCAGGAGATGCAGGTTCTGTCCCTGGTTAAGGAAGATCCCCTGGAGGATGAAATGACAACCCATTCCAGTATTCTTGCCTGGGAAATCCCGTGGACAGAGGAGCCTGGCAGGCTATACT
>NW_011381957.1:0-725 GCF_000754665.1 Bison bison bison
GCATAGTCAAATGCTAAAAACAGACCTGGAGGGAAACAATGGTGAACACATCTAAAGATGATCCTCCTTTTCCCTACTATTATTTCTGTATTTTCCATAGTATCTCTATTTTCCAGACACACTTTCCAGATGCACTCTGGAAAACTAGTCTGTTAAAAGAACATTACTCAAATTATAAACCTTTAGACAAGATTGCTACAACTGATGAAATTAGCTTTTTGTTGGGTTTCAATGGCTGAGCAATGGACTGGATCACTGCCTGGCTGGATGAATTACATTAATAACCAGACTGGGAACTCAGGCTTGGCTATTATACCATCTTAAGGAGCAAAACAACTCAGAATGATTCATATCAGTGCTTTAAAGCTTGGACTTTATGATAGTCAAAAATTAAAAATGAATAGAAAATTGCTAATATAGTAGTGACATATGGCCATAATGTAACTGTAACATTTTTTTCTCATGAATTAAAAACTAGACTTGAGTGGGGAAAAAAGTAAAATAGCAAAAGGGCCTTTGGAATAAATAAAAAATCTGTGGCCACATTGCCACAGCATCATACCCAAGCTGTCTTGCTAATCATATCACATTAGCAACCATATATCATATGGGTAAGACCAGTTTGAAGGCAGGAGAAGAAGGGGACAACAGAGGATGAGATGGTTTGATGGCACACTGACTCAATGGACATGAGTTTGAGCAAGCTCTGGGAGTCGGTAATGGAC
>NW_011381958.1:0-656 GCF_000754665.1 Bison bison bison
TGTTTGTTTTGTTTTGTTTTCACCTGTGGCAGCTTTTCTCCAGTAAGAGTTAATTGTGAAAGTGGAGTAGGTGCTTGGCTTTCAGGGACCCTGGTGGTGCCAAGTGTACAGGGTTCAGGGACACAGAACTGACTAGACCACAGGAGTTATGACCCTATCAGAGTGTTTTTTTGAGCTTCTTGTAGCTGGCGATCAGAAGGCCTCTTTTGCCAGTCTTTCTCCCTAGTTCCACCCATTGAGGCACTTAGAAGGCTTCGTTGCCTGGAATCCTTCCCTGTTGTTCAATGTGTCAGCACATAGAGATACCTTCCTGGCTGGGGTCCTACTCTGTAGATCAGTGCATCAGGCACTTAAAGAAGCATCGTGAGTAGGGTTCGACTCTAGTTTTGTGCATCAGGCACTTAAAGGAGCACCCTGGGTGGTGTCCTGCTCTGTATTTCAGTGTGTTCAGCATTTGATGGGTCAGCCTCACTATTGTAGTGACTGCTGATGCTATCATGTGGAGAGAGAGAGGCTATGGTGATTGCTCCACCCCCATACATGTGACTCAGTGATATCGCCTTGCTTCCTTGGCTGCCTGGCTTTCCTCCACAGGCGTATCCTAGCACTAGTTTCCTCCCTCACCAGCCCCTCTCTCCATCTCGCCACAGTAAACA
>NW_011381959.1:0-573 GCF_000754665.1 Bison bison bison
AAAAAATCTCCACCCAGAGGCTCCTATGCCCTGACTGGTGACGAGAGGTTACCCAAGTGGCAAAAGCCCTGGGGAGCTTGTCTGGGGGCTGCCCTGGGCCAAGTTTCATCACCAGCTATTTTTATTTTTAGCCTATGCCGCTTCTCAGTGTCACCAGGTCTATAAATGTCCATATGATTTGCTGTGCCTGGGCCAGGGCAGAAGGGAGCAGCTAAAAAGTCTTGTGCTAGGCCTTGTGCTGGAAAATTCACTGCCCTCGACTGGCATACGCCTGTATCTCTGGTGCCCCAGGTTACCTCCATAGGGCACTTCCCTCAATTCTCTGGGCACCCCACCATGGCCATCACCCCTCACCAGCTCTCCTCCAATCAGGCTTCAGAAAGAGGGTTCCCTGAACACAGGTAAAATCAACAGGTGTCAGGAGGCAGATAATGGCGAAGTCAGGTCTCTCACAATCCCACAGGGTGGCTTATCCAAGGCCAGTCTTTTGGGGAATGAGAGAGCAGTCTCCAGGCCTGTGGTGCTGCCTGAAGCTAACGGACTCCCTCCAGCCCTCCTCTCTCTTCTGGCCAC
>NW_011381960.1:0-868 GCF_000754665.1 Bison bison bison
ACCTTCACTTCTGTTTGCAAGAGTGAGCTGCACAGTCCTGCCTCGCTTAGGGGCTGAGCAGGAGTTGCCCCTTCTGCCGCTTGAAGGGAGGAGGAGGGAAGAATTTGTGGACCCCTTTTTAAACCCGCACAGCCTGTCGAACAGTAATGAGCAGGGAAAGGAGACCAGAGTGCCCGAGTTGTCCAAGGAGGAGGGGACGATTGTGTGTGAACAGGGTGGCCAGCAAGGTGACACCAGGAGGGTGACCTTGAACCAGAGACCCCGAGGCAGGAAGAGAAGTAGCCACTTGGAGATAGAAAAAGGGTCGTGTCAACCAGTGGGGACAAGGGAGAGAGCGGGCCGCATCAGGGAGGAGCCCGGGCTCAGGCCTCAGCAGCTTGAGGCCAGAGCCTGTTTCCTGAGGTGAGGAGGGCTGCCGGGACGGGGAGCTAAGAGCTGGGCCTCGGCCCTGTTGAGGTTGACAAGCCCATGGGGTGTCCCAGGGACTTGTGAGGAGAGCAGCTGAGTGTTCCGGCCTGCATCCGGGAGAGGACTCACTCAGCTCAGGGTGGACTTGGGGTCGTGGGCATACAGATGGCATTGAAAGCCACGAGCACGGTAAAGTCACCAGGTGGGTGCCCGTGGAGAGAGATGGGGTGCAAGGGTAGAGCTGTGGGGAACCCTGCATTCCAAGGTTGAGAAGGGGTGCAAGCGACAGGAATAACTGCGAGGGGAGGGCGAGGGCCGTGGACTCCCGAGGGAGAGACATGCGTGGGGCGGGTGGTGGGGGAGGCAAAGAGGGGAGGGGGGCTTGGTAACATGGGTTCTTCAAACCCCCGGGGAGCTGCCCCTGCAGGTTGGGGCACACCCACCGCCTGCTGGCAGAGAG
>NW_011381961.1:0-595 GCF_000754665.1 Bison bison bison
CTTTCCCATTCTGTTGTTTTCCTCTATTTCTTTGCATTGATCACTGAGGAAGGCTTTCTTATCTCTTCTTGCTATTTTTTGGAACTCTGCTTTCAGATGCTTATATCTTTCCTTTTCTCCTTTGCTTTTTGCTTCTCTTCTTTTCACAGCTATTTGTAAGGCCTCCCCAGACAGCCATTTTGCTTTTTTACATTTCTTTTCCATGGGGATGGTCTTGATCCCTGTTAGGTAGGTAGAATAGGGAAAAGGAGTCCAAAATGGCGGTGGCTAAAAAACAAGGAAGGGAAAAGCCCACGAAAATAGAACAAAAGAAGGTCTGAGGACCAGAGTGAGGACCTCAGGTAAAATAAACAACACTCCTGGCTGGCCCAATTTACATAGGACAGACCCAGAGAGAGATAAATGTATAAATAGAGGAGCCAAAGCTAGCTCGCTCTCTCTCCCCTATGCGCTGGGGCGCTTTTCTCCTCGTGTCTGTGGATCGACGTGCCTTCACGCCTCGAAGATGGATTTTCCTGCTATCTTCTAAATAAAATAGAGCTGTAACACTGATTTGTCTAAGAGCTATAACATGGTCCATTCAAGACCTGAGAGC
>NW_011381962.1:0-578 GCF_000754665.1 Bison bison bison
CTCCAGGCCAGAATACTGGAGTTGGTTGCCATTTCCTTCTCCAGAGAATCTTCCCAACCCAGGAATCGAACCTGGGTCTCCTGTATTGCAGGCAGATTCTTTGCTGACTGAGCTACAACATCTAATCTTACTGCATTGTGATCAGAAATGATGCTTGAAATGATTTCATTTTTGTTTTCTTTTTATAATTTACCAAGGCTAGATTTATGCAATCTATCCTGGAAATGTTCCATGTGCACTTGAGAAAAAGGTGAGATTCATTGTTTTGGGGTGAAGTGTCCTATAGATATCAATTAGGTCTAACCGGTCCATTGTATCACTTGAAGTTTGTGTTTCCTTGCTGATATTCTGCTCGGTTGATCTGTACATACATGTAAGTGGGATATTAAAGTCTCCGACTATTACTACATTACTTTTAATTTCCCCTTTCAAATTTGTTAGCATTTGGCTTACGTACTGCGGTACTCCTATGCTGGGTACATAGATATTTATAGAAGAAAAGGAAAGAGATAAACATCTGAATGCAGAGTTCCAAAGAATAGCAAGAAGGGATAAGAAAGCCTTCTTCAGCGATCAAT
>NW_011381963.1:0-707 GCF_000754665.1 Bison bison bison
TTATGAAGCAGTGGTTCCCTGAGATATTCCAGCTTGTCAAAATATTCAAGAAATTCTATAAGTGAAGGCATCATCTCAGAAATTCACATCACAAGTAAAATTATTAAGTCATATGATAAATAATTTAGTGGAAAAAATGCTGTTTGTTGTTTTTTGTTGTTTTTTTTTACCCCAGATTCACAAACTTATTTGGAAGAATTCTTTAAATTTACCATCAAATACAATTCCCTGGAACACACTTTGGAAACTAAGCATTCTAAAATGTCCCCAGTGGACATAAAGTATTTACATATTTTCTTCTTTTCTCTTTTTTATATTAAGAAAGTAACATACCCTTTTCTGAACCATAAAACAATGTAAATTGTATTTAAAATTAATGATCCTATCCCATAACATTTTCATTTCTGTCTCCCAAGATAACACATTAACAAATTGATGTGCATTAAGAACAAGTGTATATGCTCACATGCACAAATGCTTAGGGCTAATGATATTCTGTTAGACATCAGTCTTTTACAGAAGTAATATCATATTCACGTTATTCTGCCATTTAAAATTTTCACCTAAATACAGCTATCTCCCATCTGGAGATATATGAGATATGTATATGTACATGTATTCTCAAGTATAGGCCATTCTCAAACATAGGCCGTTCCTCCTGACCCTGCTTTTGGCTGACTCTCTTTGACAAGTCTTCTCTTCATCAA
>NW_011381964.1:0-624 GCF_000754665.1 Bison bison bison
AACTTCCTCCATCTTATCACCAACCTGTGGTGTTGTCTGTCCCTTGCCCTGGAAAGATACTTTGTTCTTACAGTCTTCATCATCTTCCTTGAGTGCCTACACATTGCCTATATTTCATACTGTCTGCTGATTGAATGAACACAATTTATGAATGGAAAGCAGAGGCTGAAGACAGGCCTGCACAGAAGCTTCTGAAGTTACCTAGTGGGAATCTGCATTGACATGTGGCTACGTTGAGTGTTATTACTGACTTGAAATGCACATTTTCAGTCTGAAACTGGCACAAAAGGCTTTTTTTTGTCTTATTTCATTTTTGTGTACACCTTCTCTATAGTGTCCTATATCTGGTACTGTTACCTCCAAATATTCCCAGTTGAATGTGCCTTGGGCCTGATATGCACATATTCCGTCTTTTAGGCTTGGCTAAGATGGGAGGTTCAGACGTCTTGTTGACACAATTTCTCAAATTGGTAGAGGACTTACAATCTACAATCTTTATCCATTACCAGGACATGTCCTTTGAAGGGCTGCAGGTGTTAACAATGAACTTGCCTGGACCCATGCTTTTGTGGCCCTAATGGCCCTTCATAGAGCTGAGGACCATTTGATTATCCTTAGGCACTT
>NW_011381965.1:0-721 GCF_000754665.1 Bison bison bison
TTTCAGCCTCTTTTCTCCACTGAATTTTCCTACTGAGCTATCCTCATTCTATTACTCTTTATATCCTTAATTAACGTTTAATTAAGCAATTGTTTCCTGATCTTCGCCGACGCCATCCCCGCTTCGAATTCCCTGGATCAGCCGGGGCTGGTCCCCGGCAAGTGGCGCCCGAACAGGCTGATTCGAAGGTAGGTACCTCAGAAAAAGTGTTGAGAAAGTGTTGAATTGAAAAAGTGTTGAGAAAGTGTTCAATTTACGGGATGGATAGGCCCTCACCCAGGGTGCTGCGGACCCCCCTTTAGGACAGACAGGGCGAGTAGTGGTGGGAAGTGTTAAATGGTTTGAGAGAAAACCCGGTTTTTATTGAAAGTGTCAAAGGGGTTTGAGAGAAAACCCGGTTTCTAGAGTTAAAAGGCCAAAGAAAAGCCTGATCTTTTAAAAGCTAAAAGCTTTATCTTCTATTATACTTAATTTTCTGACATGGGTAACACTGAAACTAAGAATGGCAACTCTTTATACAAGTAATCTTGAAACTGTTAAAGAGGCTACTGTTAATTTAGATACTTGGGTAGAAGGTAAAAAACAACTAAAAACTTATACCTATAAATATGATTAAAAATGTTCTGGACCCTCATCATGAGGCTGTGGGATAGCCTATGGGAGAGGCTATAGCGGTGGATGGTAGTGGGTCTCCACCTTCTGCGCAGATATTTTCTGCCAT
>NW_011381966.1:0-546 GCF_000754665.1 Bison bison bison
ATGAACCTTGGGGCAGATGGCTTTTTTTTTTCTCTCTCTCTTCTTTTCAATGATTTCCTTTGAATGGATTTCCAAGAGTGGGGTTAATGGTTCGAAGACTAAACAGCAGAGGATGGGTGAGGCGGCCACTTTCCTACCGTTTTGCAAGCACTGAGTTTCATCTTTTAAGAAAATTTATGCTCAGTAGTTGTAGAACAGCATCATGTAAACTGCTTTTTAATATAGGAGTGACTGATGAGTCCTCTGCGGTGGGCATGCCAATGTTTTTCCTTTTAAATGTCCAAATGTCTGTCTCTTGCAAATTTAATCAGTCTTACCTGGGCACGTGCAAATTTCATGTACATTACCTGGGAAGAAGACGCCTCCAGGAACTCCACCAGGAACAGCTCCTGGGACCCCTGGAAGGAAGGAGGCAGAGTCCCCCATGAGCCAGAATGAATAAAAGCGTAATGATAAAAGATAGTCTTAGTGAGTCTTAGTGAAGTCGCTCAGTCGTGTCCGACTCTTTGTGACCCCATGGACTGTAGTCTACCAGGCTCCTCTGTC
>NW_011381967.1:0-507 GCF_000754665.1 Bison bison bison
TCACTGATTTTCTCATGTTGGTTCACTTTTCATGTTTCCTAAGAGTTAGTATGTCCTCACTCCTTCAGGCTAAAAGCTCAGGAATAACTAATTCTCCTACTCCTATAGCAACATCTATCTTGTTGCAAACACTATTGTTTAAAGCCTGTTATTTTTCAAAAAAACAATCTTTATTACAGAGAATAGTGAAAATTATCATTACAGTTCTTTTCCACCCCAATATTGCATCCTCCACAAGATATTAGTGACTTCTCCTTGAACATTTCCAGTGATAAGGATAGCTTATGGTGAATGGTGCTGGATTCATGGTCTCCAAAGGAGAAGAATTTCTCTGGAACCAAATATGCCATCTCAGTCACTCAGAGAGTTGTGAAGCAGAGATTTTATTAAAATAAAAAGGCAGGCGGTCCTAAGATGGTAGAGAAATAGGATGGGGAGACCACTGTCTCCCCTACAAATTCATCAAAAGAACATTTAAACGCTGAGAAAAATCCACAAAACAATTTC
>NW_011381968.1:0-675 GCF_000754665.1 Bison bison bison
GCTGCTTTTAATATTTGTTCTTTGTATTTGATCTTTGTTGATTTGATTAATATGTGTCTTGGGGTATTTCGCCTTGGGTTTATCCTGTTTGGGACTCTCTGGGTTTCTTGGACTCGGGTGATTATTTCCTTCCCCATTTTAGGGAAGTTTTCAACTATTATCTCCTCAAGTATTTTCTCATGGTCTTTCTTTTTGTCTTCTTCTTCTGGGACTCCTATGATTTGAATGTTGTGGCATTTAACACTGTCCTGGAGGCCTCTGAGATTCTAGAGTAGAGGTTAGATTTAAAAAAATACAATATTAAAGAAAAGAAGAAGAAGAAAAGAAAAACAAAGTCACAAAAGTTATTAAAATATATATATATATATATGAAGTCTGCTTTAAAAAATAGTCTTTTTTGAAAAGAAATAGTAGGTTATAAAAATGAAAATTAAAGGAGTAATACAGGACTTAAATTTTTTTTTAATTTAAAAAAACGAAAAGAAAGAAAAGAAAAAAAAGAAGAAGAAGGGAAAAAGAAGAGAATGATCATAAAAAGAGTAAAAATATATCTAGGACTTTCTCTGGTGTTGTTGTGGGCAGTGTGGGGTCAGTTCATTTTCGGATAGTTTCTTGGTCTGGCTTATATTTCTCAAGATCTATAGGCCTCTTCCTATGTACGTCGGTACTAACTAC
>NW_011381969.1:0-521 GCF_000754665.1 Bison bison bison
TGATACCACTGTTTTGTGTCAAAAAAAAAAGTATTATTTCTTTGGCAAGACCACAAAAAAGTCCTATTCAATCATGACATATAAAATGAGAATTTGAGTAAATAGACCAATTAATATGTGAATGTCTTGAAGTTATTAAATTATACCTGTTTAATACTTTTATCTAAATTAGTGCTGTTTGCTGTAAATATTCCTTCCAACAAAAGACCAACTAAGATTGTAATTTTCTCACAGATAATTAAGCTCTTTTCACACCCTTTGTAGCCTTAATATGTAGATTCCAAGTATATTGACCATAATAAAGATGAAAAGGGTATTTATATTAGCCTAATCAATTTGAATTTTGGAGTAATCAGTCAACACATCGATTAAATGTATATTTAGCATCTCGTGTGCACAATGGATAGTGAATCAAACACTTCTTTAAATGCAAGACACATTGCTAATAACATTTTTCTGAATTCATATCACATTACTGTTAGTTTCAGGTAGGATTATTTAATCTGGAAAATATTATTTTT
>NW_011381970.1:0-605 GCF_000754665.1 Bison bison bison
ACAAATAGGAATTACAATTGTAGAAGTTCTCCCCAAGAAGAGAGGGGTCTGAGCCCCATATCAGGCTACCCAGTCTGGGGGTCCTGCCCTGGAAGATGAGCCCCTAGATGTTTGTCTTTGAAGGTCAGCAGGGCTTACTTTCAGGAGTCTCAGAGGGCTGTGGGAAATAGAGACTCTACTCTTAAAGGACACAACAAAATTTCATATGCTCTTGGACCCAGGGTAGAAGCAGTAATTTGAAAGGAGCCTGGGTTAGACCTAACTGATGATCTTGGAGATTCTCCTGGAGAGGCAGGTGGCAAGTGGAGTTCACTCTGGGGACAATGGTTGCAGCCATTTTGGGAAGCTTGCTCTACCATGGGGAAACTGGAGCTAGCAAGCACCATTTTGGAATCATCCCTACATCTTACTAATCTCAGGACCCTTCCCACTCCCACTCAACAGTCCATAGGCATCAGTACCAGAATGCCTCAGGGCAAGCCCTATCCACCAGCACACATGCTACCTTAAGATCTTCTGAACCCACAAACAGCCCCCTACACATGGCCCTGCCCACCAGAGGGCCCAGGGAGTGTCCCCACACGCCAGTGTCTGAAGGTACTAGA
>NW_011381971.1:0-596 GCF_000754665.1 Bison bison bison
GAGACCACACTGGTCATAACAAACACCCTCTTCCAACAACACAAGAGAAGACTCTACACGTGGACATCACCAGATGGTCAACACTGAAATGAGATTGATTATATTATCTGCCGTCAAAGATGGAGAAGCTCTATACAGTCAGCAAAAACAAGACCAAGAGCTGACTGTGGCTCGGATCATGAACTCCTTATTGGCAAATTCAGACTTAAATTGAAGAAAGTGGAGAAAACCACTAGAACATTCAGGTATGACCTAAATCAAGTCCCTTATGACTATACAGTGGAAGTGAGAAATAGATTTAAGGGCTTAGATCTGATAGACAGAGTGCCTGATGAACTATGGACGGAGGTTCGTGACATTGTACAGGAGACAGGAATTAAGACCATCCCCAAGAAAAAGAAATGCAAAAAAACAAAATGGATGTCTGGGGAGGCCTTAAAAATAGCTGTGAAAAGAAGGGAAGTGAAAAGCAAAGGAGAAAAGGAAAGATATACTCATTTTAAAGCAGAGTTCCAAAGAATGGCAAGGAGAGATAAAGCCTTCCTCAGCAATTGATGCAAAGAAATAGAGGAAAACCATAGAATGGGAAAGCCTAG
>NW_011381972.1:0-891 GCF_000754665.1 Bison bison bison
GAAGTCAAGGGCATGAGTGACCCTGATGAGGGATCTTGACAGATGGCAGATTATTTCCTCCCCAGATGCCAGCCTATCCATAAAAGGACGTGATCTCACAGCACATCATTGTTAAGCGACTGATGTTTTCTCCTTTCAGAAATGGAGCTTTCTTATCTGTTTTGGCTGAGTTACTCTCTTGTACATGTCTTGGACTGAACATTCTCTTATTTCCAAAGATATTCTCTTATTATAACTAATGCTCTCCTTTTATTATTTCTCCTGTTATTAGATTAATATATTAATGGGCAAGGTTCTCAAAAGGCCTCCATATGTTTCAAACTTCTCTTCTCAAAGTAGGGAGAACTTCAGGAAAGATCCATCCATCTACTAGACATCACCATTTGGACATCTCTTGAGAATATCAAGCTCAGCTTGCCTCCAGATAAACTCATCATCTTTACTCCTACATCTGCTCTTACCTCCTATTTCCTATCTCCATGGAATGGCAATTCTACGGTCATTTCTCAAGTTTTTGATTTTTCTCTCACTCAATGTACCTAATTACCAAGTTCTGTTGGTTGTAACTTCTATACATCTGTCAGTTCTGTCCTGTCTTTTCTGGGCTGATTACCACCATACCAGTCCAGTCACTCTCATCTCTTGTCTTGATTACTTATCATAGTTTGTCCTTATGCTTCCAATTTTTCTTCCCTCCAATCGTTTTTCCACAGTGAGGTCAGAAAGACGTCATCAAACTGTCAATTCATTTATGTCATAACCTTGCTCAAAACCCATTCTGGCTTCAATTTCCCTCAGACAGGGTAAGGAACAAAACTGTAACATAACTTACAACTCCTTACCTCCATCAACTAGAGATGGCCTCTCTTTGTAGCCTCATCTTTTGCTAAT
>NW_011381973.1:0-533 GCF_000754665.1 Bison bison bison
CTACACTGGCTGTCACTACAGGGCCCACCTCCAGACCCCTTCACCACATGTGTTTCTGCCAGTTACTCCTCATGGCAGAAACTTCCTTCCTAGGGTAATACTTCACAGGATCGTCCACACGTCTTTGTCAATGATCTGCTGGAGGCACAAGCAAGATCAGTCCGGGGCTGACCAGGCCCGCAACCCACCCGTGAGCATCCAAGAACTCCAACATCAATCGTCACCTGTATGCAAGCCCAAAGCAACTGCACCTCAGCAATCCTGTTCGATTCTGGGCAGTAGTCGCCTGACAACCAGCTGAGAAATTTAAGGCTCCTTATTTCTAGCCTGTGGCTTGTGCTCCTCATTCATAGTCCCAGAACCAGTGGACTGGAGTGGAATATCGTGCCCTATAACCTCCAGAAAGCGAACACAAGGGTGGATTCTGCAGGTGGATCATTCACCTCCTTACACACCTACACTCACCACCCTGGAGCCACATTTTACCAATGATGTCAAGGTAATACTCCTTAACGATCATCGTGTTCCAGAAG
>NW_011381974.1:0-724 GCF_000754665.1 Bison bison bison
GTTCATCGCAGCACCGTTTATAATAGCAAGGACATGGAAGCAACCTAGATGTCCATCAACAGATGAATGGCTAAGAAAGCTGTGGTACATATACACAATGGAGTATTACTCAGCTATTAAAAAGAATACATTTGAATCAGTTCTAATGAGATGGATGAAACTGGAACCTATTATACAGAGTGAAGTAAGCCAGAAAGAAAAACACCAATACAGTATACTAACACATATATATGGAATTTAGAAAGATGGTAACAATAACCCTATGTACAAGACAGCAAAAGAGACACTGATGTATAGATCAGTCTTATGGACTCTGTGGGAGAGGGAGAGGTGGGGAGATTTGGGAGAATGGCATTGAAACATGTAGAATATCATGTATGAAACGAGTTGCCAGTCCAGGTTCGATACACGATACTGGATGCTTGGGCCTGGTGCACTGGAAAGACCCAGAGGGAGGGTATGGGGAGGAAGGAGGGAGGAGGGTTCAGGATGGGGAACACAGGTATACCTGTGGCAGATTCATTTCTATATTTGGCAAAATTAATGCAATATTGTAAAGTTTAAAAATAAAATAAAATTTAAAAAAACAAACAAAAAATAAATAAATACATAGAAACATCAAAAACAAAAAAAAAACTACAATGTAAGCAGCAATCAGAAGAAGAAATAAAACACACTCACCTGCAGGCAAGAAACTCCCCCTCCTACCTCTTTCCAGTAAAAA
>NW_011381975.1:0-899 GCF_000754665.1 Bison bison bison
TGAGTTTCCTTCAAATGCAGCAAACATTTTTAGAGCTGATTTTTCCATTTTTTGCTTTTAGTTCAGCTTGTTGGACAGTTAGATAGGTGTATTCATATGTGGAGAGTTTTAAGGAGTACTTTTTAGAATTATAGCATGAACTGGAGGCAGTGGCCAGAGATCAGGAAGCTGGATAGTCTATGGTAGCAGAATGGCCCTTTGATATCTGGTATGAGGATATTATTGTGAACATTTTTGAACACTTAAGAGCCAAGGATTTTGGTAACTTCCTTATATGTATTGGCTTCTGCAATGATCACAAAGTCCTAATGAACTAGGCACTACTATATTTTTTTAATTTCTTATTGAGAAATTAGTTTTCCAGGGAATTTAAGTAATTCACTCAAGGTCCCACAGCTGGAAAGCAATCATTGAGTTGCTGATCTTCTCAATGTAGTACTTCTTCCACTGAAAGCTGGGTTCAATCTATAGCAGTTCCCATTCCCTGGAAAAATAGTTGAATTTGGCTGGATCCAGCTTTGAGAAGAAGCTGCACAAATGGAGGTAAACTCTGTTGTGGATATTACTAGGTCAGGATGGCTCTAATGCTGTTGGAAGGAAGTATACTGGTTAATAGCAGAAGCTTTTAAATCATACTGATAGGAATTAAAAATCTGACTTTGATACCTACTAGCTCTATAATCCAGAGAAGGCAATGGCACCCCACTCCAGTACTCTTGCCTGGGAAATCCCATGGATGGAGGAGCCTCGTAGGCTACAGTCCATGGGGTCGCTAAGAGTCGGACATGACTGAGTGACTTCACTTTCACTTTTCACTTTCATGCATTGGAGAAGGAAATGGCAACCCACTCCAGTGTTCTTGCCTGGAGAATCCCAGGGACGGGGGAGCCTGGTGGGCT
>NW_011381976.1:0-638 GCF_000754665.1 Bison bison bison
CCACGGAAGTCGGGTCTCCATGCGAGTGGCGAGGGGGAGCGCGTCATTGCTCTCGAGTCATGGTAGGGGACCCTAGCCTCGAGACGTGTTGAAGAAGGTCTCTCGAGGTCTTTCTCGGGTTGAGGCAGGAAACCCTGGCTTCCCTCGACTCGTGCAGGTGACCTCAGGGGGCTTCTCACGGTGGCTCTGAGAAGTCAGGGAAACTGGAAGTGGGGGGGCCTCTCGGGACTCCACGGGGTTTGGTGCATTGGAAGAGGGCCTCATCTCCAGTTGAGGCAGGAACCTCAGGCTTCCTCTGATTTCAGACTCCAATCGCAGGGTCCCTGCAGACTGGGGACAGGAGAGTCAGGCCTCGTCTTGGTTTGAGGCATGGAACTCCGCTTGCCTCTCGAGGTGTCCCCGGGGAGAGACGCCACTTGTCCAGCTGTATTTGGAACCTGGGGTTTTTTCCGGACAATGCACGGGCGAGTCACTGACCCTTCGTGTTGACTTCATTCACAGGTTGCAGTTCAGAGAGGTGTCCGGGCATGGAGTTCTTACCAAGAGGGGCCCGGGAAAACGGGGTGCTTCGCAATGTGGAAGCACCCACGAGGCCACGTCTGGAATGTCGTCGTGAAACCGGCCTCATCCTGAGGTGC
>NW_011381976.1:4857-5474 GCF_000754665.1 Bison bison bison
CCTCATCTCCAGTTGAGGCAGGAACCTCAGGGTTCCTCTGATTTCAGACTCCGATCGCAGGGTCCCTGCAGACTGGGGACAGGAGAGTCAGGCCTCGTCTTGGTTTGAGGCATGGAACTCCGCTTTTCTCTCGAGGTGTCCCCGTGGAGAGAGGCCACTTGTCGAGCTGGATTTGGAACCTGGGGTTTTTTTCCGGCCGATGCACGGGCGAGTCACTGCCCCTTCGTGTTGACTTCATTCACAGGGTGGAGTTCGGAGATGTGTCCGGGCATCGGGTTCTTATCAAGAGGGGACCGGGAAAGAGGGGTGCATCGCAATGTGGAAGCACACACGAGGCCACGTCTGGAAAGTCGTCGTGAGACCGGCCTCATCCTGAGGTGCGACCGGAAGGTCGGGAACCCCTTCCAGACAAAGCAGGGGATTCGACCCTCCTGTCGAGATCAGGAGGGTAGAAGGGGCTCAGAGGAAGTGGTGCCGGAAAACCTCGGTGTTCCTCTCCAGGGAGATCTCACGAGCTCTCTTCAAACGCCTCAGGAGGCTTGACTCCCTTTAGTCCACCCAGTGAGCTCCAAGAGATACCCATCGCGACTCGAGAGCAGAGCGGGGTTCTTTGCTTC
>NW_011381977.1:0-684 GCF_000754665.1 Bison bison bison
AGAATTAGGGAAAAGTTAATTGTGTGTTTATTTGGCAAGTTGTTCAAGTTGCTTGTCTTCTCTGTGGCTAAGTTTTCTCATCTACAAAACTGAGGTTAATAACAGTACCTAACTCACACAATTATATAAGGATTAAATGAAATCTTTTTCCATGTAAATGCAGTGCCTAACTGAAAATAAATATTAGCTAATACTAATTTACAGGTGAATAGCAGAGGTTTTACCTATACTAAGAGCTCAGGGAAACATCCTCTGCAACTATGGAAGATTTATCGAATATATCAATCATCTGTTTTCCATCTCTACAAAAGTTACTAAAAGAAAGGAGCCCAGAAATTTATCAGAAACCTAGGTTAGCTACTAGTAAGAAGAGATTTTGAAACAGTCCCTTAAGGGAAGTGGTACACTGCCCTTCACAGAAGTCTTTAATGATGGGAAAGATGTTCAGTTCTTCAGCAGATAAGCTACCATCTTACCAAAGGGTGAAAGTGGCATCTAATTCCCTCAACCTGATAACTCTTTGTTTGTTACAGACTGAAGGTCTTTGGATTCCCTGGCAACCTAGGAAATATAACTCCCTGGCCTTGAATTCCTCAGCCTTGTCCTTGGCAACAATGCTGGACAAAACTATGAAGTAGGTCATGCTTTTGTTTCTTTTGTTGTTCTTATTTGCTGCTCCCTCAT
>NW_011381978.1:0-537 GCF_000754665.1 Bison bison bison
CAGTCTTAATGTCTGCTCTTTGTGTGACAGTTCTTGCATAAAATGCATTCTCAGTCCCTTCCATGGTACTTATTCTTGATGGAGGGAACAGATGGCAGAAGTCAAAGTCATTTCTCTTTATGGACCATTCAAGATGTAAGTGAGGGACATAGATGCTATGACATATGACTGTTACAGACCTTTTACACTGTCCTTACTTCAATCATTTGATGGTTTTCAAGAAGTACTTAGCCATTTTCCTCATTTAGATTTAACAGAAATGACCATCAATTCTCAGTCTTTTCCTAGTCAACTTCTACAGATTTTAAATATGATGGCATGATTTAACTTTTTACTATGGATTTAATAAAGGACTTCCCAGGTGACTCAGTGGTAAAGAATTTTCCTGCCAATGCAGGAGATATAAGAGATGCAAATTAGATCCTTGGGTTGGGAAGAGCGCCTGGAGTAGGAAATGGCAACCCACTCCAGTATTCCTGCCTGGAAAATCCCACGGACAGAGGAGACTGGCAGGCTATAGTCCATGGGTTGCAAAGA
>NW_011381979.1:0-530 GCF_000754665.1 Bison bison bison
GTTGGTGATGGACAGGGAGGCCTGACATGCTGCAGTCCATGGGGTCGCAAAGAGTCGGACATGACTGAGCAACTGAACTGAACTGACCTCTATATCTATAAATATTTCATTGCATGCTTCATAAAGAGCAGTATCATACTCTTATATTACTACTTACTGGGCTTCCCAGGTGGCGCTATTGGTAAAGAATCTGCCTGCTAATGTAGGAGATGAGGGTTTGATCCCTGGGTCAGGAAGATCCCCTGGAGTAGGAAATGGCAACCCACTCCAGTATTCTTGCCTGGAAAATCCCATGGACAGAGGAGCCTGGTGGGCTAGAGTCCATGGGGTCAAAAGAGTCAGACATGACTGAGTACGTGCATACACACACATTACCACTTACATAGAATTATCAAAATGAAGAAATTTATCATTGATAAAATACTATTATCTAATATAGAGTCCATATTCAAATTCCACCAATTGTCCCAATAATGTCCTTTACAGTTATTTTCCCAGTATAGGATCCAATCTAGTATCATATTCACATT
>NW_011381980.1:0-673 GCF_000754665.1 Bison bison bison
AGGAAGCGTTGGGGCGTGGTGCGACGTGGGATCGAACCGAAGGAGGGAGTGGTAGTGGGGAGGAGGTGGGAGGGGGGTTCAGGATTGGGAACACATGTACACCCGTGGCAGATTCATGTTGATGTATGGCAAAACCAATACAATATTGTAAAGTAAAAATAAAAATAATAATAATAATAAAAAGAATCAATTCTTTAGCACTCAGCCTTCTTTATGGTTCAACTCTCACATCCATACATGACTACTGGAAAAACCATAGCTTTGACTATATGGACCTTTGTTGGCAAAGTGATGTGTCTGCATTTTGCTACACTGTCTAGGTTTGTCACAGCTTTTCTTCCAAGGAGCAGTCATCTTTTAATTTCATGGCTTCAGTCACCATCTACAGAGATTTTGGAGCCCAAGGGAAAAACAAAAATTCATATATTGTTACTTTATTTACCTGAAGCAGCAATTAAAAAAAAACCTCAGTGGTATGATTCCAACTGTATGATGTTTGGGAAAAAGCAAAACTATGGAGACAATATAAATATAAGTGAGTGAAAGGAATGTGAGGGGCAGGAAAGTTGAGAAGGCTGAACCCAGAGTATTTTTAGGGCAGTGGTATTACTGTGTGGGATGTTTAATGATGGATATACATACATACATACACACACACACACACACACACACA
>NW_011381981.1:0-560 GCF_000754665.1 Bison bison bison
GGGAGACCTAGGTTCGATCCCCGGGTCGGGAAACTCCTCTGGAGAGAGGGAAATGGCAACCCACTCCAGTATTCTTGCCTGGAGAATTCCATGGGCAGAGGGAGCCTGGCGGACTATGGTCCATGAAATCACAGAGTCAGACACGACTGAGCGACTAACACTTTCTTTCACTGGAATTAGGACTCCTCATGGATGTAAGCTAAAACACTTGCTCTTTGAGAGAGCTCAGAGCGGGAAGTTGGAAGAAGTGTGCCTTTCCTTGGATGTAGATGAAAACAGTGGCTCTGCCAGAACCCTGGATTGAACCAGGGAGCTTTAGATCTTCAGTGTAACCCTCTCCCAACTGAGCTATTCCGGCTCCTTGGTGAACGCATCCCCTCCACCCCGCAAAGTCTTAAACAGTTTCTCAGAGTAGTTGCTGGTTTTTAATTGTAAGGGAACAAATGCGATGCTTGGTGACTCAGATAGTAAAGAATATGCCCACAACACTGGAGACCTGGATTTGATTGCCAGGTCGGGAAGATCCTCAGGAGAGCGGGGAATGGAAAACCACTGCAGGA
>NW_011381982.1:0-947 GCF_000754665.1 Bison bison bison
AAAGCCATGTCTTACTCTCTGTGAGCCCTTGGACTGCACACAAGGGCTTTCTGCCCTCTGCATCACCCAGGGTCTGCCTGAAATCATATCCATTGAATGGGTGAAGCTATACAACCTTCTCCTTCGTTCTCACCCATGTCTCTCCTGATTCATTGTTTCCTAAGAATCAGGTTTTTTTCCCCACTGAGTCATTTCTTTGCTCAGGTGGTCAAAGCTTTGAAGACTCATCTTCAGCATCAGTGATTCTAATTCTTCTTCAGAGTTGATTTCCTTTATGTTTGACTGGATTTATGTCCTTGCAATTCAATGGATACATACAAGTCATTCCTAGCAGAGCAGTTTGGTGTTCTCACATCTGTACATGTCTACTGGAAAGACCATAGATGTGACTCAAAGTGCCTCCATTGATCAAGTCATGTCTTCACTTTTTAACATGCTTTCTAAATTTGTGAGAGTTTTTCTTCCAGGAAGAAATTGTCTTCTAATTTTATAGCTTCCATCACCATCTGCAGTGAATTTAGAGCCAAAAGAGGTAATCTGTCACTGCTTCTGTCTTTTCCACTTCCATTTCCCATGAAAGTGTGTGACCGGATGTCATGATCTTACTTTGTGTAATACTGAGAAGGAAATGGCAACCCACTCCAGTGTTCTTGCCTGGATAATCCCAGGGATTGGTGAGCCTGGTGGGTTGCCATCTCTGGGGTCACACAGAGTCGGACACAACTGAAGCAACTTAGCAGCAGCAGCAGAGAATTCAAATGTACTGTTTACCCTAAGTTTTCCTATGAACACTGAGAATTACTGTATTCTCGTACCTTTGTTTTCCCTCAATGTTTTGAATAAGAAATTGTTTTCTGAGAATATTCTATGATAGTTACTTATTATATATTATACTGCTGGTTTTAAGTTGCCTGTTAGAGCATTTGTGCCATACTTCTGTGACAACT
>NW_011381983.1:0-505 GCF_000754665.1 Bison bison bison
GTACATCATGAGAAACGCTGGGCTGGAGGAAGCACAAGCTGGAATCAAGATTACTGGGAGAAATATCAATAACCTCAGATATGCAGATGACACCACACTTATGGCAGAAAGTGGAGAGGAGCTAAAAAGCCTCTTCATGAAAGTGAAAGGGGAGAGTGAAAAAGTTGGCTTAAAGCTCAACATTTAGAAAACGAAGATCATGGCATCCAATCCCATCACTTCATGGGAAGTAGATGGGGAAAGAGTGGAAACAGTGTCAGACTTTATCTTTTTGGGCTCCAAAATCACTGTAGATGGTGACTGCAGCCATGAAATTAAAAGACGCTTACTCCTTGGAAGGAATGTTATGACCAACCTAGATAGCATATTCAAAAGCAGAGACATTACTTTGCCAACCAAGATCTGTTTAGTCAAGGCTATGGTTTTTCCTGTGGTCATGTATGGATGTGAGAGTTGGACTGTGAAGAAGACTGAGCACCGAAGAATTGATGCTTTTGAACTTTGG
>NW_011381984.1:0-480 GCF_000754665.1 Bison bison bison
GGACACTGTCTTTTCTCAAATGAGGATGCTCAGTCGCATGCAAGCTGTCTCTGGAGCCAGATTTTGGGTCATGCATGTAGCAGATGATCTGCTGTGACCGGGGCTTAGTGTGTCCTTGAGTGCAGCAAGTCTCCCTCAATTTAGCTGTGGTTGCAGTGCGAGAGTCCTAGATGATACTACTAAAGGCAGCGTGAATTAAGTATCTTTGTCAGAATCATCCTTTTGTGGGTCCTGCCATCCCCTGGCCTCCTTTTGCTCACTGAGTTTAAGATTGCCTGGGCCCTACACTCAGGCACCTTACCTTGGGAAGGCCTGTCATTGAAAGGGCGTCCTCTCCAGGGTCCCAGTGCACCTGTGTGCTGACTTTGGATCTTCTGATTTTGCACATCCACTGATCAGCGTCTCACCATGACCACACTTGCTGCATTGGAAGAGGCTTCAGGCTGCCTTCGGAAAATACCGAAGTGCTCAGGGAGGAGG
>NW_011381984.1:4669-5128 GCF_000754665.1 Bison bison bison
GGAGAAGATGTTGGAGGAGCAGGGCCAGGAAAGGCCTGAATGAGCTTCAGGTGTTAGATGTGCTACAGGCGCTGGTCGCCCTGCAAGTGGAACTGACGTCTTAGCATGAGAAAAACCGCAGGGCCTATGTTTGGTTCATGTGAAGAGCCATCAGAGGAGGCCTTGGCTCAGAGGAGTGCACCCATCCAGGGCATCCCTGGCTTCTGGGACAAAGTGGTATCCTTTCTGCTGCTCCTTGGGCTCTACTTAGGAAGAGGAGAAGGAGGTGCAGAGGCAGGAGCAGGAGGAGGGGTAGGGGCGAGTGCTGGTGGACCCTGAAGGAAGTGTGGTACTGGGCAATTCGCAGGCTTCAAAGGCACAGCTGAATAGAGTCATGGCAGGGCCACACCTGTCAGTGTCGAAGCCATGACATTGTGTGTCTACTTCAGGCCTGCATCTGAGGAGGAACAGCTCCGAGGC
>NW_011381984.1:5228-5711 GCF_000754665.1 Bison bison bison
CCCTGCCTCCCAACCATGCCTCTCACTCCCAACCCCGAAAAAGCAAGCGGGCCCCACAGGTTTACTGCAGACTGGACCTCCATTGCACACCACTTGCTATGGTGCTATTATGTCTGTCCTTTCGCTTCTGACAGCCAGGGGTCATGGCCAGGGCCAAGAGGGGTGTGAGAGGTGGTCATAGGAAGACGGGAGCGTCCTGGGACCCTGGACCTTCTTAGTTGTGAGCCCAGGTGTTCAGGGGGATGGAGCCCCGCAGCCTGCCCTTGTGATGCTATGCACAGCTGGGACCTAGCAGCCACCAGTAGTCACACCAGGCGAAGATGCCACCCTCTTCAGGGTGGAGGTGGCAGAGGATGGCAGGGCCCTGGTGGATGGAGATGTGGTGGGGATCAGGTGGGTGTTCCAGTTGCTTGTGGAAGACATCATGGAGGAGGTAGAGGTTTCAGCTGATGAGGAGCAGCGACAGGGATCCTCCCAGGAGCT
>NW_011381985.1:0-603 GCF_000754665.1 Bison bison bison
GGGGCGAGAGGAGAAGGGGATGACAGAGGATGAGATGGCTGGATGGCATCACCGATTCGATGGACATGAGTTTGGGTAAACTCCGGGTGTTGGTGATGGAAAGGGAAACCTGGCCTGCTGCGGTTCATGGGGTCGCAAAGAGTTGGACACGACTGAGCGACTGAACTGAACTGAAGTGATCCTTCATCTTCTAATGGAGAATAGAAATGGTTGCAACACAACATAAAAAGGCTAATCTTTGAAGCATAAACCATCAAAAACTTTTTTTCATTCACACTAGAAACAAAGCATCAGATCAGTCGTTCAGTTGTATCCAACTCTTTGTGACCCCATGAATCTCAGCAGGCCAGGCCTCCCTTTCCCTCACTAACTCCCGGAGTTCACTCAGACTCACGTCCAGCGAGTCAGTGATGCCATCCAGCCATCTCATCCTCTGTCGTCCCCTTCTCCTCTTGGCCCCAATCCCTCCCAGCATCAGAGTCTTTTCCAATGAGTCAACTCTTTGCATGAGGTGGCCAAAGTACTGCAGTTTCAGCTTTAGCATCATACTTCCAAAAAAATCCAGGGCTGATCTCCTTCAGAATGGACTGGTTGGATCTCCTT
>NW_011381986.1:0-709 GCF_000754665.1 Bison bison bison
CATGATCAGCCACGTGATCAGTGCATGATCCGTCACGTGAACACTGCATGTTCAGCCACGGGATCAGTGAATTACACAGTCTCGTACTCAGCGTATGATCAGCTTCGTGATCAGTGCATGATGAGCCACGTGAACAGTGCATTATCAGGCAGGTGTTCAGTGCATTATCAGTAATGTGATCAGTGTATGATCAGACACGTGAGGAGTGCATGTACTGCCTCTGATCATTGTATGTTTAGCCGCGGGATCTGTGCATGATCCGCAACATGATTAGTGCATGAGTACCCACGTGATCAGTGCATGTTCAGCCACGTGATCAGTGCATGCAGGGTCATGTGATGAGTGTATGATCTGCTTCGTGATTAGTTCAAAATCAGCCACGTGATTAGTGCATGCACAGTCACGTGATCAGTGCATGATGAGCTTCCTGATCAGTGCATGATCAAACACGTCGTCAGTGCATGATCAGCCACGTGATCAGTGCATGATCACCCAGGTGATCAATGCATGCACAGTCACCTGACCATGTATAATCAGCTTCATTATAAGTGCATGATCAGCCACATGGTCAGTGCATGATTAGCCACGTAATCAGTGCATGCACAGTCATGTGATCAGTGTATGATCAGCTTCCTGATCAGTGCATGATCTGCCACGTGATCAGTGCATGTGCAGTCTCATGATCAGTGTATGATCAGGAATGTGATCA
>NW_011381987.1:0-551 GCF_000754665.1 Bison bison bison
GGTGTTAGTTCTAGAAGATTTTGTAGGTCTTCATAGAACCATTCAACTTCAGCTTTTTCAGCATTACTGTTTGGGTCATAGGCTTGGATTAAACTAATCTTGAATGGTTTTCCTTGGAAATGAATCAAAATACCCTATCAAGTTGCCAATGACATTTTTCATAGAAGTGATATTGAAACTTATGTGGCAACACAAAAGACACTGAATATCCAAAGAAATATTAAGGAAAAAAGAGCAAAGCTGAAGGTATCATGGCCTTGAATTCAGACAATAATATAAAGTCACTGTAATCAATGCAGCATGGTACTAGCAGAAAAACAGACAAGATCAATGGAAGACAACTGAGAGCCAAGAAATAATTCCACACATTTATTGTCAGTTAATCTACCAAAAAGGAGATGAGAATCTACAATGAAAAAAAGACAATCTCTTTAATAAGTGGTGCTGGGAAAACTGGATAGCTACATGCAAAATAATGAGATCTCAGAAAATCTCTTTACACTATATACAAAAATAAACTCAAAATTGATTATAGACCTGAATGTAAGACC
>NW_011381988.1:0-828 GCF_000754665.1 Bison bison bison
CATCTGTATGATTTCTTTTGGGAAATGACTATTTAGATCTGCCTGTTTTGTAACGAAGGTGTTTTTTGTTTGTTTGTTTGTTTTTGATACTGGGCTACGTAGCCATTTGCATATTTTTAAAAATAATGCCTTGATAACTAATGGGAACTATCTGTGTAGCACAGGGAACTGCCCTCCATGCTCTGTGATGACCTAAATTTAGAAGAAAATTAAATGAAAGAGGTTATGTTTATACACTTGTACACCTAGTGTGATTTGTGTACAGCAGAATGTAACACAACATTGTTAAGCAACTACATGTGTATATGTGTACATACTCTAGGCTCCATTTAAAGGATGTTCTAAAAGAAACAGATGTAATCTGCAATAACAGAACTGAGAACAGGGGTTGCATGGGGAAAGACAGTGTGGGGAAGTATACCAAAGAAATTATCTAGGATAATGGGGAAAAAAAATTTTTTTTTTCAATGAGCATTAGATATATAATCTAGGTGAAATTGCAGAAATATTTCTGAAATGGACATTCCAAACAGGGTCTTGGCAAGTGGCTCTATGTATTTATAAATTTACTAGATAATGTCATATTGTCCTTCAGAAAGTTGCGTCACACTATGCGCTCACAACACTGCTGAAACACTCCTTTTCCAATTTGTCATCGTCCATTTGGAGGAAAAATTTGGTATATTTCAACTTTGTCATTGAACTTTGGCAGTTTTCATGGTGAGAAATCATAATCCATTATTGTTTTCGTTTGCATTTATTTTATTACCAGGTAGGTATGACATTTCTTCCTGATTTTTGGTAATTTTTCTTTTTTCGGGGGAGGGT
>NW_011381989.1:0-650 GCF_000754665.1 Bison bison bison
ACTGCAAGGAGAGCCAGCCAGTCCACCTAAAGGAGATCAGTCCTGGGTGTTCATTGGAAGGACTGATGTTGAAGGTGAAACTCTAATACTTTGGATGCGAAGAACTGGCTCTGATGATGTGAAGAAAAGACCCTGATGCTGGGAAAGACTGAGGGAGGGAGGAGAAGGGGACAGTAGAGGATGAGATGGTTGGATGGCATCACTGACTCAATGGGCATGAGTTTGAGTAAACTCTGGAAGTTGATGATCGACTGGGAGGCCTGGTGTGCTGCAGTCCATGGTGTCGCAGAGTCAGATACGACTGAGCGAATGAACTGAACTGAACTGAAAGAAGTAAAAGTGAAGTCTCTCAGTCATGTCCAGCTCTTTGTGACTCCATGGACTGTAGTCCACCAGGCTTCTCCATCCATGGGGTTTTCCAGGCCAAAATACTGGAGTGGGTTGCCCTTCTCCAGGGATCTTCCCCACCCACAGATCAAACCCAGGTCTCACACATTGTAGGCAGACGCTTTACCTTCTGAGCCACCAGGGAAGCCCTGGTGACTAAAGAAGAGGAGAAGTTAAAAAAGAAAGTTCTTTTCTAGTCTTTGCATTCAGTCCTTACCCCGATGATTCTAGGTGCTACCACTTCACCACATTTTTTCAGCTGT
>NW_011381990.1:0-645 GCF_000754665.1 Bison bison bison
CTGGGTGGCTCTGTGCCTCAGATCACCCCCTCTTTTCTTCCAAGGACATCTGTCGTTGGATTTAGGGTCCACATGCATCCCGGGTGATCTGGTGCAGAGGTCAGGAACTTACTTCCATCTGCCGAGACCTTTCATCGGAATAAGGCCACCTCTGGAGGCTGCAGAAGGATGGATGGCTTTCGGAGCCACTACTCAGCCCACCATACTTGTCATGAAGCCACAGGGCAGAGCCTCACTGGGCTTGGTGAAGGGAGCTTCGAAGAAGCAGGGCTCAGTCCTGGGGCTGCCTCAAGACAACAGTTAGGATCAGGACACTCGGGCACAGAGACCAGATGGGCAGGGCTCGGAGGTGTGCTGGTGGGCGTGGGGCTCACCTGCAGGGAGCCTGGAGCCTGATATGACGGCCCAGGGCTGGGGGACACAGTGCATGGTTGGGAATGGACACATCCCAGCGCAGACAAGGGGAGGCAGGCCCGGGGGCTCAGGCCAGGGGAGCCCAGATCTTCCTGCTGCCCTCAAGGGGCAGGTCAGATGGGCACAGGAGGGAGCTGTGGTTTCAGCGACCTGGGTCGGAGTCCTGGTCTGCTGCTGTGTTGTCTCTGGTGAGTGACTCAGCCTCTCTGAGCCCACCGGAGAAGTGCTCGC
>NW_011381991.1:0-833 GCF_000754665.1 Bison bison bison
ATGGATTTATCTCTGGGCTTTCTATTTTGTTCCATTGATCCATATTTCTGTCTTGGTGTCAGTAACATACTGTCTTGATAACTGTAGCTTTGTACTATAGCCTGAAGTCATGCAGGTTGATTCCTTCAGTTCCATTCTTCTTTCTCAAGATTGCTTTGGCTATTCGAGGTTTTTTTTGTTTTTTGGTTTTTTTCCCCTTCATACAAACTGTGCAATGATTTGTTCTAGTTCTCTGAAAAACACTTTTGGTAGGTTGATAATTACTTTAAATGTAAACAGATTAAATGTTCCAACCAAAAGACACAGACTGATTGAATGGATACAAAAACATGGCCCATATATATAGGCTGTCAACCAGAAACCACCTTCAGATGCAAAGACACATATAGACTGAAATTGAGAGGATGGAAAAATACATTCTATGCAAATGGAAAGCAAAAGAAAGCTGGAATATTAATCCTGATATCAGACAGGCCTTAAAATAAGAATACTATACAAAATAAGGAAAGACTCTACACTATGATAAAAGGATCAATCCAAGAGGGAGACATAACAGTTGTAAACATCTATGCACTGAACACTTTATTGCCGAATTTTACCTTAAATTGAAGAAACTAGCGAAAATGACTAGATGATTCAGGTATGAACTAAATCAAATCCCTTATGTTTATACAGTGGAAGTGACAAATAGATTCAAGACACAGTATCAAAGATTCAAGACAGAATCAAGATAGACAGAATGCCTGAAGAACTATCGATGGAGTTTTGTGACAGTGTACAGGAGGCAGTGATCAAGACCATACCCAAGAAACACAAATGCCAAAAGTCAAAAA
>NW_011381992.1:0-568 GCF_000754665.1 Bison bison bison
ATGTATTTAAAAAAAAAAAAAAGAGGAGTGGGGCTCAGGAGTCATTTTTAAATGAGGAAAAAAAAAAAAAAACTAAACTAATTTTATCTCCAACTCACTAAGCTTAAGAATCATTTACTAAAAACTCACAAATCTATTCCTAAAATCCTGGGGAATACTTTCTTGGACAGCACAATTTCTGTGCTATTGTTCTCCCTCTCTCTCTCTCAGAAAAAAATCATATAAGCATTTTAGACACAATTTTCCCTTTTTCCTCAGTAATGTTTTGAAGTTTTCCAAGACATGATATGAATTTATAATACTGGTTTTCCCAAATATAGATCATACTTAACTTTCTGTAGTAACTTTGTTTACTATCTCTTTAAAATAAAATAAAATACATTTTCCTTCCAATGTGATTTCCAATTGACATTGTATTTAAAATTTATTTCCTCACTCCCCAATGTTATCCATTTAATGTAACTTCTTTTTCTTTGGTTTTTGTGTTTTGGCAGCACCACACAGCGTGCAGGATCTTCATTCCCTGACTAGGGATCAAACCCATACCCCCTGCAGTGGAAGCGTGGAA
>NW_011381993.1:0-587 GCF_000754665.1 Bison bison bison
GAAACTCCAGTACTTTGGCCACCTCATGCGAAGAGCTGACTCATTGGAAAAGACTCTGATGCTGGGAGGGGATTGGGGGCAGGAGGAGAAGGGGACTACAGAGGATGAGATGGCTGGATGGCATCACTGACTTGATGGACGTGGATCTGAGTGATCTCCGGGAGTTGGTGATGCACAGGGAGGCCTGACGTGCTGTGATTCATGGGGTCGCAAAGAGTCGGACACGACTGAGCAACTGATCTGATCTGATCTGATATATTACAGTTTTATTATTATTATTTTTGGCTTGTGGGACCTTAGTTTTCAAAACAGACATTGAATCTGAGCCTCCAGCAGTGAAAGCACAGAATCTTAACCAGTGGACTGCCAGACAATTCCTCATATCATAGTTTTCTTCCTTCCTTCTTCTCTCCCTCCTTCCCTTTCTCTCTCCCTTTTTCTCTTTCTTTCATGTGATATCTTAATTCTGGGAAATGAAATGAAATGTTAGTTGCTCAGTCGTGTCCGACTCTTTGTGACCCCATGAACTGTAGCCCGCCAGGCTCCTCTGTTCATGGAATTTTCCAGGCAAGAACACTGCAGTGGGT
>NW_011381994.1:0-502 GCF_000754665.1 Bison bison bison
ACCATTTGTTGTAAAGCTGGTTTTGTGGTAAAGAATTCTCTTACCTTTGGCTCATCTGAAAAGCTTTGATTTCTCCATCAATTTTGAAGGAGATCCTTGCCACGTACAGTAATCTTGGCTGTAGATTTTTCTCTTTCAGTGCTTTAAATATGCCATGCCGTTCTCTTCTGGCCTGCAGAGTTTCTGTTGAAAGATCAGCTGTGAAACATATGGGGTTTCCATTGGATACTACTTGTTACTTTTAACTTGCTACTTTTAATATTCTTTCTTTGTGTTTCATCTTCCTTAGTTTGCTTAGCATATGTCTAGGGCTGTTTCTCCTTGGGTTTATCACAAATGGGACTCTTGGCACCTCTTGGACTTGATTGACTATTTCCTTTTCCATGTTGGGGGTTTTTCAAGTATAATCTCCTCTAAACTTTTCTCATACCCTTTATTTTTCTCTCTTCTTCTGGGACCCCTATAATTTGAATCTTGGTGCATTTAACATTGTCCAAGAGGT
>NW_011381995.1:0-618 GCF_000754665.1 Bison bison bison
GAGATTAGGTGGCACAGTTTAATACGTATAGAATTCTAGAAAATGCGTTTTCTAAGACCTTTCCTTTTAAAGTTTAGGACTTTGCCCACATTGGTTACTTAGTGACCAGGAGGGACCTGAAGTGGATTTTGAAGTGGCGGACAGGAGTTGCACCAGCAGCAAGTTCTGGTCCTGGTTTGAGCGTTTCATCCATGTGGTGTAACTCTGCTTTTGAAGAACTAGGCTTGAGAAGGCTGCTCCCAGTTGTGTACAATTTGACTTCTGTTTCCACTCGTTAATATTCTACTTTAATTCTGAGGAAATTGCATGAGACTTTTCCAACTTTCACTTGAGGAAACGAGCCTCAGAGCTCCCCGTTGGATCTGGTGAAGGTCCCTCCCTGTTCTGGGTCAAGCCCGCCTGTATGGTGTAGCAGACAGAGGTCCTGACTTCATGCCAGATACCTTCCCTCCTGGAATTCTTGCAATAACAGGGTAGTTTAGTATACTTTTCATTTGCTGTTTGGGTTTATTATGTAGAAAAGAAGCTTGGTAAACCAAGTGGCTGGACAGAACGTTAAGACAGATGGGTGCCAATCGTGGCAAACGTGACCTTTGGGATAGGCGCATTTTTGCTCAC
>NW_011381995.1:3994-4308 GCF_000754665.1 Bison bison bison
ATTTCACCAGGCATGCTCTTATCAGGTCTGTATTTCAGAGGAGATGAAAGCCATATTTTGGCTTACACGCCCGTAGCCATCTGCGGTCGGTAGGGTTCCCTCTAAATGATGATTCTGGTGATATTTTAAGAAGGGTCTGTAGTGAACCCTTCTTCCCTTAACTTGTCGATAAGAATGAATAAGATTCTACAGATCTTCTTTAATATAGAAGAACTTTTTTTTTCTTTTTTTAAGATGTCCTTGGGGAATGTTTAGGAAAAGCAAATACTCTGGCAGGAGGCATTCTGCTCACTGAGACCAAGCCCAGGAACACT
>NW_011381996.1:0-668 GCF_000754665.1 Bison bison bison
GCCAGGCCCTCCCCCTGCCTCTGTTCTCACTGGCAAGTGCCACCTGGACTGTTTTCCCTTTTTTGGAAGTGAGCAGGAACCCCTCTCTTGGTGAACCGGCCACCCCACAGCCCTACTTGCATCTCCATTTTATCTACAGGAACCAGAACTGGTCTTAAATCACCAGATGCCCAATTTCTGCTCTCCTGACGTTCCCTTCACAGTCTCTGCAGGGGCCCTGCTCTGCTCTCAGCAGTGACGGGTCAGTGTGGAAAGGTGACAGATAGTGTATCTGGAGGACAGACACCTTATCCGAGTCATGGGCAGATTAAACTCACACCTGAGAAACCCCAGGTGGTTCATCCTGGCCCCCCAAAGACAAAAGTTCCTGTTCTTTAGCCCTTAACCTTCACCAGACTGTGCTCTTTTATATTTTTTTACAGTCGCTTCTTTGTAAAAATCTCTCTGCCAAAGGGCTTGAGACCAAGGTCCAGGGCCAAAGGCCGCCTTTTGTTTAATGAGCACTGATGAAGCGCTGGATTGAGTTCTAGCACCTTCAGAAACAAGGGTAACCTATTTCTGTCACCCAGAGGAGTTCAGCTTTTTAACAGGGGAGAAAGAGCCGACAGACGGCTACACGCATGCCTTCTCAGGAGAACGTTAATGTGGCTACATGAAAGAAAGCCCTG
>NW_011381997.1:0-606 GCF_000754665.1 Bison bison bison
TTTTGATGGCCTCCTACACTTTGATTCTGTATAATGTGTGCACATATTCTGCAGAAAGCCACCATAAAGCACTTTCCACCTGTAGTTCCCACATCACAGTCCGTGATCCTCTTTTTCACCCCTGTCATCTTTGTTTACATTAGACCTGCCACAACATTACCAGAAGATAAAGTGTTTACGCTCTTCTACACAATTGTCCCCATGCTCAACCCGCTTATCTACACACTTAGAAACATGGAGATGAAAAATTCCATAAGAAGAGTTTGGTGCAATAAAAGGTTCTGGGAAGGGAACTTAATGATCTGAAGGTCATTCGTCTGACGCCAGTGACTGTCTTCTCATCACTCCCTCTGTTGCTGATTCTCTCCTGCTAATGGGAAAATCAGTCAGAATGTGTAAAAGCCAAGCCTCCAACAGCAGCTTGCCTTCGGTGGTTCCTTCTTTATTTTCCTCTCAATGTGTTTTCCTTGTATTCTACTTTCACTAATAACTCCCCTTTGTTTAAAAAAAAGAAAAGAAAAGAAAAGAAAACTTTTTACAGAGTAAAAACACACTGAAAAATCTGGAGGGAGAGTGATCCTGCCTGTATTGAAGGCTAAACCTGGG
>NW_011381998.1:0-718 GCF_000754665.1 Bison bison bison
AGTTGTTTTAAAAAAAACTTTTTTCCTAAACTCCAGCTGTTGGGTTTTCTTCCCACAGGTGTTCAATGAAAATATGCTTCTTCTTTTTTAAAATTATGGTAACATATATGTAAAATTTACCATTTTACCATTTTTATGTGTATACTTCAGTGACATTAAGTACATTTATACTGTTTTGCAGCCATCAGCATCATCCATTGGAAGAATTCTTTCCATTCTGCCAAACAGAAACTCTGTTCCCCTTAAACAGTAACTGCCCATCCCCCTCCCCACCCCCCTCAGCTCCTGGCAACTACCATTCTCCTATATTTATGAGCATGATTATTCTAGGTATCTCACATCTGTTGTTGTTCAGTTGCTAAGTTTTGTCCGACTCCTTGCAACCCTATGGACTGCACCAATGCCAAGCTTCCCTCTCCTTCACTGTCTCTCACGGTTTGCTCAGATTCATGTCCACTGAGTCAGTGATGATATCTAACTATCTCATCCTCTGTCACCCTCGTCTCCTTTTGCCTTCAATCCTTTGCTTCAATATAAGTGGAATCCTACAGTATTTGTCCTTTTGTGACTGGCTTATTTGAAAATGTGCCTCTTTTCCTTCCAAATTCAGAAAAATTGGTACAGGATGTCAGGTGCTGCTGCTTTCCACTGGTGAAAGTGCATGTATATCTAATGCATAGAAGGTTCACTGATGATTACAAAACAATACCATGTATCT
>NW_011381999.1:0-564 GCF_000754665.1 Bison bison bison
TCAGCTTTCTTCACAGCCTAACTCTCACATCCATACATGACCACAGGAAAAACCATAGCCTTGACTAGATGGACCTTTGTTGGTGAAGTCATGTCTCTGTTTTTTAGTATGCTGTCTAGGTTGGTCATAGCTTTCCTTCCAAGGAGTAAACGTTTTTTGATTTCCTGGCTGCAATCACCATCTTCAGTGATTTTGGATTCCTAAAAAATAAAGTCTGACACTGTTTCCACTGTTTCCCCATCTATTTCTTATGAAGTGATGGGACCAGATGCCAGATCTTAATTTTCTGAATGTTAAGCTTTAAGCCAACGTTTTCACTCTCCTCTTTCACTTTCATCAAGAGGCTTTTTAGTTCCTCTTCACTTTCTGCCATAAGGGTGGTGTCACCTGTATATCTGAGGTTATTGATATTTCTCCCGGTAATCTTGAATCCAACTTGTGCTTCTTCCAGCCCAGCGTTTCTCAAGATGTACTCTGCATATAAGTTAAATAAGCAGGGTGACAATATACAGCCTTGACGTACTCCTTTTCCTATTTGGAACCAGTCTGTTGTTCCATGTCCAG
>NW_011382000.1:0-553 GCF_000754665.1 Bison bison bison
CAAATTGCCCCCAGGGGCCTCCCCGTCTCCCACTCTCCCGAGTTCCCTAGGGACATGCAATAAGCCCACCATCCTTGCTTCCTCCCTGTTCCCTCCTCACAGGCACATCCTGGCAGAGGGCCACACACGTACAGCCACCCCTGCACTTTCTTTGCCTACCTGCACTCCCAGGGAGGCTTGAAGTGCCTGGAGGCATGCCACACTCACACCCTGTCTCTCCTAGGATGCCTGTCATTTTGCACGGACAGCCTACCTTAGCTTATCTTGCATTTTGTGTCACATTGTGCCAGTGTGTGCCACCCTCATGGAGAGAGTCTGCTGGCTTTTGGGCTGATCCTGGGCAGCACAGGCCCAGGACCTTTCTGGTTCTCCTTACGTGTGTGGAACAAGTCTCCAGTGCAGCAGGCAATCTGTGGCTCTTTCTCGTTTAGGTCTCTGACCTTTTCTCCAGGACCTTCACCTCCTCACCATCCCAGTCCTGCCGTAGCCACATCCACCATTTCCAAAGGCCGGCCCATGTGACCGCGGACTGAGGGCTCCAAAGCCAGTGGTC
>NW_011382001.1:0-578 GCF_000754665.1 Bison bison bison
GAATACACTTGCCCTTTCTCCACATGGAGCTGTCTTGCTTCAAGTCTTGGACTCATGGTCACCTCACTATGTGTAAAAAAAATGGTTCCCCAAAGACGTGCACATGAATGTTCATAGCAGTCTTCTTTCTAATAGTCAAAAAGTTGAGGTGAACAAGATGGCAGAGTGGTAGTTGCAGGAGGAATACACCTCTCTCCTTGGACACATCAGGAATACATCTTCAGACACAGAAGTGCTTGTAGAACACCAGCTGAGAGCTGACAGGAGTACCTGACCAGTGGAAAAGAATGTATAGAACCACAAAACTTGGTAGGATGAAGGAACTAGGGGGAAAAACAGGAGTGTTAATAGGTCTGAACCTGCCCTTGGTGGGTGGGAGAACTGAAGTAGGTTTCCACTCCCCACATTGGAGTAATTGTTTGGGTCAGAGGAGAAACAGTTAAGGCTGAGAATGAATCAGCTGATCTGTGGCAGCCTACACCAATACATACAATGTATGACATAGCATAATCCATTGGTTTTTGTCCCCTTAAGAGTGTAGCATTCGTTAAACATTTGAAAATCCATCAGGATAAACA
>NW_011382002.1:0-664 GCF_000754665.1 Bison bison bison
TGGCTGATTCATGTTGATCTATGGCAAAACCAATGCAACACTGTAAAGTAATTAGCCTCCAATTAAAATTAATAAATTTATATTTTTAAAAAATTAAAAAATGAATGAATATAACAAAACAGCAACAGACTCACAGATACAGATAACCAGCAAGTGGTTGCCAGTGGGGAGAAAGAAGCAGGGAGGAACAATAGGCGTATTTGATTAAGAGGTATTACGTATAAAATAATTTCCAAGGACATACCATACAACACAGAAAGCATAACCAATATTTTACAATAACACTAAATGCAGTATAATCTTTAAAAATTGTGGATCTCTGTGTTATACACCTCAAATTGTAAATCAACTATATGTCAACTTCAAATTATTTAAAACCAAATTATTTTAAAGATTTGCTAAAACTTTTTAGGTGAAAGTTGATTATGAACAGAGTCTGTAAATTAATGCTCATCTTTACACAGAATGACAATAAATGCAGAAAAATGATAGTACTGATCTTTAAAAATCACCATTTTCTAGATAACAGTGAAATAACTGTTTGCAGCCGTGGGTCATAAATAGATTCTACAATGATTAGTTGAAAAATTTGGAGAAATAATATCTACAAAATGTTAAGATTTACAGCAAAGATAACTTGTCAACTGTAACAATTTCATTTAAG
>NW_011382003.1:0-547 GCF_000754665.1 Bison bison bison
ATTCCGTCTTTTAGGCTTGGCTAAGATAGGAGGTTCAGACGTCTTGTTGACACAGTTTCTCAAATTGGTAGAGGACTTACAATCTACAATCTTTATCCATTACCAGGACATGTCCTTTGAAGGGCTGCAGGTGTTAACAATGAACTTGCCTAGACCCATGCTTTTGTGGCCCTAATGGCCCTTCATAGAGCTGAGGACCATTTGATTATCCTTAGGCACTTCAGTTTGGACTGGATTGTATCCTTTTGTTTGTTTTTTTTAAGTCAGATATATACTTTGCAAGCTAGAATTGGTCTTGTGGGGTTCTCACAAATTCAGAGGACTGGCAGTAAGACTGGTGGCCATAGATGAGAATTTTTGCCATGGAAAAGGGGACCTCATCACACCTGCAAACCCTCTGTGGGAAAGGCCCAGGTGGCTCCAACCATTTACGGGAGACCTTGTGACCCTGTAAGCTCCCCAATGGCTAGTGCAGCCTATTGTCTTGGTTAGGGGAGGTTAACGGAGGCATGATTACCATAATGTGCCTGCTTTGTGTCATCACTAA
>NW_011382004.1:0-684 GCF_000754665.1 Bison bison bison
TATCTTACACTTTCAGGAGGATTAAGTGCTTGAAGAGATTATCCATTATCCTGAAATCCTTTCACCATTGCTCCCCTTCTACTGTCATGCATATATTATATGATATATTCTTTCAAGAAAATCATTGAATTGATTTAGAGAACCAATGGAATAGCCTTTCTATGCTCTTCTAGCTATGGATCTGTATGAGAATTTGTAGGTAGGATGAAAAACTCTCAGTTTAAGAAGCTGAGAGGAGACTTCCCTGGTGATCCAGTGGCCAAGACTCTGCACTCCCAGTGCAGAGTGTCTGGGTTCAGTCCCTGGTCAGAGAACTAGATCCCACATGCTGCAACTAAGAAAGATCCTGCATGCCACAATGAAGATAAAAGATCCCGCATGCTGCAACTAAGACTTTGTGTAGCCAAATAAATAAATACTTTTAAAAAAAACAAAAGAAGTTGAAGACCTGCATTCTTGGGCTTCATCCCTTACAAGCATCGTATTGAAATCACAAAGTTGTGACTTAATTCCAAAACATTTACTGAGAGCCATCTATGTACCAGGCTCAGTGATCAGGGTTGTTCCATTTAATGACTCATCTAATCCTCAAGATAATGCTGTGAGTAAAACTAGTAGAAAATGCTCCCTATATTCAACAAATGGTTATTAAAGCACCAATTATATGCCAGGCACCCAGCCTGC
>NW_011382005.1:0-563 GCF_000754665.1 Bison bison bison
TTTCCAGTTGTTTTAAGTGTAAAGTTAAGTTGTCTATTTGATGTTTTTCTTGTTTCTTGAGGTAGGATTGTATTGCTTTAAACTTCCCTCATAGATCTACTTTTGCTGCATCCCATAGGTTTTGAGAAGGGAATGGCAAACCACTTCAGTATTCTTGCCTTGAGAACCCCATGAACAGTATGAAAAGGTAAAATGATAGGATACTGAAAGAGGAACTCCCCAGGTCAGTAAGAGCCCAATATGCTACTGAAGATCAGTGGAGAAATAACTCTAGAAAGAATGAAGGGATGGAGCCAAAGCAAAAACAATAACCAGTTGTGGATGTGACTGGTGATAGAAGCAAGGTCCGATGCTGTAAAAGGCAATATTGCCTAGGAACATGGAATGTCAGGTCCATGAACCAAGGCAAATTGGAAGTTGTCAAACAGGAGATGGCAAGAGTGAACATCGATATTCTAGGAATCAGCAAACTACAATGGACTGGAATGGGTGAATTTAACTCAGATGACCCTTATATCTACTACTGTGGGCAGGAATCCCTTGGAAGAAATGGAATTGCCATC
>NW_011382006.1:0-667 GCF_000754665.1 Bison bison bison
ATAAGCTAGATGTAGAGCAAATTCAAAATTTCAAAGATTAGAATATAGAATACCCTCAGTTCCCGACAGTAATGCAGTGCACCCAGAAATACACAGCAGTTGAAGAAACAGAGTTTCTTGGCCCCCTGGAAATTAAAAGGAACATACTTTTAATATTAAATAACTCAGACCACAGAGATAGTCAAAAGTCCAGTTGCTGAATTTCTAGAACATGATGATACTGAACACTCTATAAAATGTAGTATGATGCCAAAGAGTTGCTAAAATGAAAGAAAAGAAAAGAAAAGGCAGAATCACAAACACTTTCCTTAGCCAAAATAGAAAGAAGCTGATGGTGTGCTCAATATACAAATGTAAGAAAAAGAACTCAGGCAAGCAGAACAATAGAATTAATACAGTTAAAAACAAGTTCATTTATAGGGAAGCAGAAAAAAGGAGAAATGACAAGTGCATGAAATAACTGAAAAGAAAATTGAGGTAATACATATAAAAGTGTACATTCGTGTACTGGGATATAGAAAAAGTAAAACTGATAAACACATAAAATAGTTCTTTGAATAAAAAATAGATAAACTATTAGCAAAAAAGAATATATTAACATCCAAGCCTAAGGATGTGAAAATGGAACTGATTAAAAGGATTCTAAAAGAATATTTCCTCCAATATA
>NW_011382007.1:0-574 GCF_000754665.1 Bison bison bison
ACTCTGCATCATGTAATAACCTACATTGGAAAAGAACCTAAAAAAGAATAGATATGTATCTGTATAATTAAATCACTGTGATATACATCTGAAACACAACATTGTAAATCAAATATATTTCCATGAAAATTTGTATAGAAAACTTTTAAAATACAAGGTTATAAGGAAAAAATCTAAAGAAAGTAGAAGGTATATATGAATTGAAACAAAAATAGAAAACAACAAAAATAAATCTTGTTGGGATAATAAAACAAGAGCTGCTTCTTGGAAAAACAAAACCAGAAACACTGACACAACTGTGGCAATCTAATAAGGGGAAGAGGAGGTTAATTCCAATAATAGAAATGAGAAACGGAATGTGGTTCTGAAAGGATAATGTTCAAGTCTGAGTGGAATTACTTTTGTTTCAGGAAAGATCCAGTCAAGCAAAAACCTGGGGAAAGAAAGGGAAAGAAAGAAAGAGGAAGAGAGTCAGGGGAAGAAAGGAAGAAAAGGAAAGGAAGGGAAAATAAAGAAAAGGAAATGTCTCAACAGATGTTGTAAACTCTCCAATAAAACAATTCTCTTTAAAATC
>NW_011382008.1:0-507 GCF_000754665.1 Bison bison bison
TGATTCTATTTATATAATGTTCTAGAAAGCATATCTAATCAATAACAACAGAATACATATCAGTGATGCCTGGGGATGGAACTGGGGTGACTGGGAGTCTTATGTGAGGAAAGTTTGGTGAGAAAAACTATAAATGGGCAGAATGTTTTACATGTGATGGGTGTGCTCCTTATCTCAATCTAAAGGATACAAAATAATCATATATCTTGGTCTTTGATTTTGTTATTTTAATGTTTTACAGGGAAGAGGATGGGAGAGAGGACTCTAGTGTTGTTTTCATTCATGTCCTAGATTTCTTTCACCCAACTTATTTATAACAACATAGTTCTAGATTTTATTGTTAGACTCTAAAAATAAGGTTCCTCTTCTTACTAAGTAGGTGAACATACAGTACAGCCCACTATAAAATTCTGCATATTCTATGTAGACAGTTTATTCAAAGCACATGGTGTGTTCAAATTTTCATATATCCACCTGTCAGCTGATGTAGTCCAAGCTCACCTTTCA
>NW_011382009.1:0-512 GCF_000754665.1 Bison bison bison
TGGAGAAGGAAATGGCAACCCACTCCAGTGTTCTTGCCTGGAGAATCCCAGGAACGGGGGAGCCTGGTGGGCTGCCATCTATGGGGTCGCACAGATTTGGACATGACTGAAGCGACTTAGCAGCAGCAGCAGGAGCAGAGAGGGCAGAGAAAAGAATTATAGTGGCTTAGCCTCTGGCTGTCCAAGGGGTTTATGGTATTCTAGGAACCCACTCCAGTACTCTTGCCTGGCAAATCCCATGGATGGAGGAGCCTGGTAGGCTGCAGTCCATAGGGTCGCTAGGAGTCAGACACGACTGAAGCAACTTAGCAGCAGCAGCAGGAAACTAGAAGTGAATAGTCAAAAATTATATTTCCAATACTACCAAAAGAACAAGGGAGTTTATTGCTGAAACCTTGTAATTTGAATCTACTTATATCTCAGAATCAGAGAAGGCAATGGCACTCCACTCCAGTACTCTTGCCTGGAAAATCCCATGGATGGAGGAGCCTGGTGGGCTGCAGTCCATGGGG
>NW_011382010.1:0-552 GCF_000754665.1 Bison bison bison
AATCTTATGACATAATTAGAAATGTGGAAATTAGAGAGAAATGAATTCTCAGTGGCTTTACACTTCTTGCAAGCCTTCAAACCCCACTAATACACAATCACACTAAATTCTCACACTTTTGTCAATAAAGTGTTACTAAAGTGCCTCTTAAACTTTAATGTGAAGATCAATCACCTGAAGGTTTTGTTAAAATGAATATTTTGATTCAATATATTTTGAGTGGATCATAAGTTCCTGTACATTTAATAAACTCCTAGGTGATGCTTTCATTGGTGGTCCAAGGACCACACTTTTAGAAATGCAACTTTATTCTCCTAACACATGATTTTGGTAGATGGAAGAAACTCTGTCCATCATGTTGGATTTGCTTCTGAGTGATTAACTTTGTCTAAAGATAATAATCAAGTAAATGTGATTAATGAAAATTATCTATCTTCAATTAGGTTGACTAGCATTTCTATTGTATCAAAATCAATAGGCCAGTCTTACATTTTAAAATGTATTATTATTTTCCTTTTGAATTATGCTACATTTATTCATTCTTCTATTTAT
>NW_011382011.1:0-640 GCF_000754665.1 Bison bison bison
ATACCTACAATAAATGCCTATTTTGATTTGGAAAATACAAATAATAAAAATCACTACATTCCTTCCATCCACAATCAATTAATTTTTTAACATAGTTCCTTGAACATTTTTCAACTCTTATATGAATTTTACATTGATTTTTTTCATGTCAATATGTAACTTATGGTGTTTTTCACCACATCATATGTAAGTATTTTCACAGACATTTAAAAAATATTAGCATAATTTTAAATGCCTACATAATATTCCATAAAATGTTTGTGTCCATATTCTCAATGATCTCAAGTTAATGAATATTTAGTGTATCCATTTTCTATTATTAAAAATATCACAACAAAAATATTGTTCACAGATCTTTATTCCCATTTCGGGTTATTTCCTCAAGTCAGATTCCTAAAAACAAGGTTACTGGATCAAAGGGAATAGATAATTTAAAAGCACTTTTTACATATTGCCAATTTGTTTTCCAGAAAAGTGATATCTATTTGCCCCACTCCACACTCTTACCAGCACTTTGCTAACTTAATGTTGTTTTAATCTTCATATTTTCATAACCAGTGAAATTAAAATGTTTTCAGTATTTAATAGTTCATTGTATTTCCATGATTGTGCCCATCTCTTTGCTGCTCATTTTAATCAA
>NW_011382012.1:0-551 GCF_000754665.1 Bison bison bison
ACATCCAAAGTAACAGAGGTAGATGTCCATTTATAGGAAAAAGCAATAAACTGAAGTCGTCTAGAATGAAGGCTAGGCAATGGATATACTAGAAAAGACTTTAAATAAACTCCCCTCAATATGGGGATATTTGATGGACATCTTTAAATATGAAAGCGAATAAAAAAAAAAACTAAATACAATGAACTGATGAAAACCAGGAAAACAATGTCACACTAAAGTTTATAATCAAACTTACAAGACCCACAAAGCAAGAATCTTGTAAGCATCAGTACACGTTGTCATATACAAAGTAGCTCAATACAATTTGCAGGTGATTTCTCTTCTGAAACCTTTAAAGTTCTAAAAGAAAAAGAAAACCTATCAACCAAGGATTCCACATCCAGCTAGACTCTTTCAAAAATGAAGGAGAAACTAAGACACTCCTAGAAAATGAAAACAAATGAAGTTTGTTACTAAAAGACCTAGCATAACAGAAATGTAAAAGGGAGTCCTCCAAGGTGAAATGAGGACACTGATCAATAACTTGAAGTCATACAAGAAATAAAGGA
>NW_011382013.1:0-543 GCF_000754665.1 Bison bison bison
GGTGTTGACCATCTGGTGATGTGCATGTGTAGAGTCTTCTCTTGTGTGATTGGAAGAGGGTGTTTGTTATGACCAGTGTGTTCTCTTGGCAAAATTATATTAGCCTTTTCCTGCTTCATTCTGTACTCCAAGGCCAAATTTGCCTGTTACTCCAGGTGTTTCTTGACTTCCTACTTTTGCATTCCAGTCCCCTATAATGAAAAGGACATCTTTTTTGGGTGTTAGTTCTAAAAGGTCTTGTAGGCCTTCATAAAACCGTTCAACTTCAACCTCTTCAGTGTTACTGGTTGGGGCATAGACTTGGATTACCGTGATATTGAATGGTTTGCCTTGGAAATGAACAGAGATCATTCTGTAGTTTTTGTGATTGCATCCAAGTACTTCATTGCAGATTCTTTTGTTGACTATGATGGCTACTCCATTTTTTTTCTAAGGGATTCCTGCCCACGGTAGTAGATATAATGGTCATCTGAGTTAAATTCACCCATTGCCGTCCATCTTAGTTTGCTGATTCCTAGAATGTCTATGTTTACTCTTGCCACC
>NW_011382014.1:0-505 GCF_000754665.1 Bison bison bison
AACAATTCCAGACTTACTCCTTTGAACTGTATCCTGAAAAACTGAGATAGATTTGATCCCCAGGGCTTAAAGAAGACACACCTAGTCTTCCTCTGTGATACTGCATGGCCACAGTATACATTGGAGGACAGTGAATGGTGGCCAGTTGGAAGGTCTCCTAAGTATAATACTGTTTTACAATTAAGCTGGTTCTATAAGGAACAGGGAAAAGTGATCTTAAAGGATAGATTTCTGTTTCAGTCAGCTCCAAATATTCGCTGTATGCTATTAAAACAGGCGTATGGGCCCAACCAGTCTTTAGATACTCTGTTACAACTGGCTCAGACAGTCTTTTATGGCAGGAAATATGAGGAAAATAAAGAAAGGTAGAACAAGACAAAGAAAATGTGGAAGCCTTTACAATGGATATGAAAAACATTTTCAAACAGCCTGAGAAAAAGGCCCAGAGGGACTCAGGTGAAAAGGGATGGGCTTGCTATTGCTGTGGAAAGGAGGGGCACCTCAA
>NW_011382015.1:0-627 GCF_000754665.1 Bison bison bison
TAGTTTGTTTCTTCTTGCCACTTAAGAGAGATAAAAATGTCTGATACTTGCAGGCTATTTCCTCCGTTTGGAGCCCCTGGGCTTCCTGTCTAATACCCTGTCATTCCCCAGGAGAGATCAAATGACAGGTCACAAAACAAGTCTCAAAAAATTAAAAGGATAGGAATTATATCAAGTATTTTTTATGGACATCAGTGCTATGAAACCAGAATTCAATAACAGATGAAAAATGGCAAAAGAACAAATACATTGGGACTAAATAGCATTCTATTAAAAACTCCACAGGTTAATGAAAAAATAAAAGAAGAAATGAGAAACTAACTTGAGACAAATGGAAATGGAAACACAACCTTCCAAAATCTATGGGAGGCAGAAAAAACAGTTCTAAGAGAAAAATAATAATAATAATAGTAACAACACAGGCCTCTGTCAAGAAACAAACAAAAAATTCAAAATAAATAGCTTAATCTAAAGGTATCAGAGAAAAAAGAATAAACAAACCACAAAGATAACAGGAGGGGAATAAGAAAGATCATAGAGGGATTTAATAAGATAGAGACTAAAAAAACACTAGAAAAGTTCAAAGACATCCAGAGATTTAACAAAACAAAACAAAACAAAAAGGCT
>NW_011382016.1:0-542 GCF_000754665.1 Bison bison bison
TTTCTATAGTTCAGTTACCCATTTATCAGGTTAAAATGAAGAATTATTCCAGCTTGCACACAGTCTTTCTAATTTCTATAAGAAGAATGTTTGGTTTCCTGGAAATTGTAGTGTGGTATAAATGAGGGTCTTTCCTGTTTATAATGGAAAAATATTTTCCCTAGGCAGACAGAGAACACCTTGCTGGTTTCATTGTTCTGCTGTTTTTTGTTTGATTTTCAAAAATTTGTACAAGTGAAAGGTGAAAGAGATTAGGGCTACAGATGAGGTAAAGCTCTTTTAGCTGGGGCAAATAGAAGATTAAGTGGGATTAGAAGTTTAAAGACAAAAAGAATGGGTTTAAGTGGCTGCCATAGGTGACTTAAAAATGTGTCCAATTTACACTGATAATTAGAAAGTGAGAGATGAGTAAAAGGAGACAAGATGAGAATCTGGATGCAAGGTTTAAGTGACCCAGAAAATAATGAAAAAATAGTCTTGAATAGTTAGGAAAAATACATCTACATATTTACCATTTCTGTATGTGAAATTTCTAATATTTC
>NW_011382017.1:0-559 GCF_000754665.1 Bison bison bison
CCAGGCTCCTCCGTCCATGGGATTTTCCAGGCAAGAGTATTGGAGTGGGGTGCCATTGCCTTCTCTGCTATTTAAAAGTTAATCTCACCTAAAAACACTCACAGAAACACCCAAAATTATGTTTGGCCAAATATCTGGGCACACCGCAGCCCTGTCAAGTTGACACACAAAATTAACTTATTACAGAATGTGTATTATGAATGTACAAAACAACTTCATTGAAGGAGGCAGGGTTAAGAGTATTGACCCAACTAACTTTGGAAGTAAGTGGAGTCTGGGACACTAATGGCAAAAGCAACTTCACTAAGGAAATGTGACTGAGGTATGTTCTTTAGTTACTAATAATGTATCAATTCATTAGAAAAGACTGATGCTGCAAAAGATAGAAGGCAAAAGGAGATGGGGCAGCAGAGGATGAGATGGTTAGATAGTATCACTGACTCAACCGACACATCAATTTGAGCAAACTGACGGAGAAGGCAATGGCACCCCACTCCAGTACTCTTGCCTGGAAAATCCCATGGACGGAGGAGCCTGGTAGGCTCCAGTCCATGGGGTT
>NW_011382018.1:0-532 GCF_000754665.1 Bison bison bison
AAAACAAATTTGTGCTCATATGCATATATTCACACATTCACTGACACAAGCATCCTCAATTCTCACACACATGTAAACACACATATTTTGAGACCACCAATGCATACATTCACTCATTCACACAATTCACATAAAAGACACATTAATATCTCACATGAACACATTTCTTCATTTACACATATTAGCACACACTTGAAGGTGAAAGAGCAGAGTGAAAAAGCTGACTTAAAACTCAACATTAAGAAAACAAAGATCATGGCATCCGGTCTCATCACTTCATGGCAAATAGATGGGGAAACAATGGAAACAATGACAGACTTTATTTTCTTGGGCTTCAAAATCACTGCAGATGAAATTAAAAGATGCTGGCTTGACAAACGTAGACGGTGTTTTAAAAAGCAGACATATCACTTTGCTGAGAAAGGTCTGCATGGTCAAAACTGTGATTTTTCCAGTAGCCATGTATGGATATGAGAGTTGGACCACAAAGAAGGCTGAGCACCAAAGAATTGATAGGCACAAATTGTCATGC
>NW_011382019.1:0-692 GCF_000754665.1 Bison bison bison
GTATATTTTTGGACTGCCTCAGTAAGCCATGAAAGAAATAGGGCAGGATTTTTATCTTTTTTTTTTTTTGGAGTCATTTTCTAATCTTAACGTAGTTAACATGAATGTGAGAGCTTTTTAGCATTTCATTTAGTAAACAGGTGATCATATGATGCAGGTACCAGATGTTGGCATTGCCTGCTTGATATGTCCACCATGACTCAGTTAAAGGGATCATCAGTCACCAGATTAGTCTTATTTTGATTATGGAGCTGATCAGTATGAGTCCAGGCTGCCTGTCATATCCATTTTTTTTTCCATCAGGGGTTAAAGTGGCATTTAGGATGCAATAAAGATCATTCTAGGTTAAATTATATGTTTGTGTAAGGCGGAGGAATGTTTTCTATATCTAGTAGGATTTTTTGAAAAGGATCTAAATTTTTCTTCAATTTAGCTCATATCAGAAATTGAGAAAGGCACATGAACCCATGTAGGGCCCTCTGGTCTCGCTATCTCTACGAGAGGAAATGTGTTTGCTTTGGGTCCTAGCCAATGCAGGTGGGGTAGAAATCTCTTTTGGGGTTGGAGTCATCACTTTCTGTTTTGGAGGAGGAAGGGCTAGAGGATAGGGTCTTGTCTTTGGAAGCTTTTTTGGGGGGATGGTAGAGAGAAGGCTCATCTGTCTGGTCAAAATTGGGGGCTAAGGGTTTAGG
>NW_011382020.1:0-613 GCF_000754665.1 Bison bison bison
AAAAAAAAAAAAAATCTGCCTTTTGTGGAGCTGATATTCCTGGGATGATGTTTCTCAGCCTTGAAAAAAGTGTCACATAAGATCCAATTATTGTGCCTCCCACCAGGCCTAAGATCTCATAAAAGATACCTTGAGCAGGAGGCTATGACTTTCTGATCTAACCTCTAAGTTTCCTGCTCTTGAGAACATCCCTGTTCTATGGAGATGAATGCCCTTTTCTGCTTGCACATTAAAGTGAATTGATCCAAATCAGCCCATGAGCTTTTTCCCTGAATGTTCTAAGTACCCAGAGTACCATATCAATCTGTTTCCCAAAAATTTGTTCAGGCTGCTCACAAGTACGAACATTCTATTCATTGACACTGCAATGAGCATACACAGGCTCCTGGGTGACAAGTAAGAAGACTGTCAATAATAAGCTCAGCAGTAAAGAATTTGCCTGCAATACAGGAGCCACAGGAGACATGGGTTCAATACCTGGGTTGGAAAGATCCCCTGGAGGAGGGCACAGCACTCACTCCAGTATTCATGCCTGGAGAATCCCATGGACAGAGGAACCTAGAGGGCTACAGTCCATAGGGTTGCAAAGAGTCAGACAGGACTGAAGCAATTT
>NW_011382021.1:0-660 GCF_000754665.1 Bison bison bison
CCTCATTCATAGTCCCAGAAACCAGTGGACTGGAGTGGAATATCGTGCCCTATAACCTCCAGAAAGTGAACACAAGGGTGGATTCTGCAGGTGGATCATTCACCTCCTTCCACACCTACACTCACCACCCTGGAGCCACATTTTACCAATGATGTCAAGGTAATACTCCTTAACGATCATCGTGTTCCAGAAGTAGGAGTTGTCCCAAAATGAAAAGATCAGCATGCAGCGGGATTTTGGATGGTTCTGCATCTGCACCTGCCAGGATAGGGACGAGGGTAAAGGTGCAAGCTGCTAGATGCCTCAGCTTGTCACCCAGGTAGGCATTAACAGCTTCCACGATGCCTCTGCAAAGTCTCACAGTGCAGGAACATGGCTAACACGATCCTCCTACTCCCCGCCAGGTCCCATACCCACCCATTCTCAGTCCCCCTCACTGACCTTCAATCTTGTAGCTAAGAAAGTCTTTATCTTGGTTGCTGATCATGACAGAAACTTGAGGGTGGTTCATAATCTGCTTTAGGTCAAGGAGCCATTCAGACCACATGCTGGGCCAGAAGATCCAATAGCAACAGTCCTAGTCTTGGGTAGAAGAAGCACACTGGAACAGGAGTTTCCAACGATGCTGGGTTCTTCCACTTGCCCAGCCAACACTGATGC
>NW_011382022.1:0-741 GCF_000754665.1 Bison bison bison
GTGACTAATCATGAACGGATCCCGTGGGTACCAGGAACTGATCACGTGGATATCATGCACTGATCACGTGGCTAATCATACACCTATCACGTAACTGATCATGCACTGATCACGTGGCTATCATACACTGATTACGTAATTGATCATGCACTGTTTTCACGTGGCTGATCATGCACTGATCACGTGGCTATCATGCACTGCTCACGTGGCTGATCATGCAATGATCACGTAGCTAACATGTACCGGTCACGTGACTGATCATGGACTCATCAGGTGACTGATCATGCACAGACACGTGACTAATCATGAACTGATCACGTGACTGATCATGCACAGATCACGTGAATAATCATGAACTAATCACGAGGCTATAATGCACTGATCACGTGGCTGATCATACACTGATCACGTGACTGATCATGCACTGATCACTAGACTGTTCATGCACTGATCACCTGACTGATAATGCACTGAACACGTGTCTCTCATGCACTGCTCACGTGACTGATCATGCAATGATCACGTAGCTTTCAGGTACCGATCACGTGACTGATCAAGGACTCATCAGGTGACTGATCATGCACTGATCACGTGACTGATCATGCACTGATCTGTTCGATATCATGCACTGATTACTTGGCTGATCATACACTGATCACGAGACTGATCATGCACTGATCATATGACAGATCATGCAGTGATCACGTGGCTATCATGCACTGATCAAGTGGCTGATCATAC
>NW_011382023.1:0-539 GCF_000754665.1 Bison bison bison
GATAGTGAGTGGACTGAGAAAGCAAATGAAAGGATCTGAGAAGAACCAGAAATTGAATATGGATAGAGTATGAGCTGGGGCTTCCTCTGTGGCTCAGTGGTAAAGAATCTACTTGCAATGCAGGAGCTTCAGGAACTGCAGTTTCAATCCCTGGGTTGGGAAGATCCCGTGGCAGAGGGCGTGGCAACCTACTACAGTTTTCTTACCTGGAGAATCCCATGGACTGAGGAGCCTGGTGGGCTACTGTCCATAGGGTCACCAAGAGTCAGACGTGACTGAAGCAGCTGAGCACAGCACAGCACAGAGTAAGGGCCATGGAACCAAGAGCATAAGGAAGGGCAGGAAGAATTTCACTTCCACTGGAGGCTTCGTTGTAGGCAGTTGCAATAAAAATGGAGTGTGCTCTCAAACAACCTGTCCTCACTTTCTTTTGCTAAATCAGAAGGAATGGAGAAGTAGGGTAATAACCCTCTTTCAGGTTGAGTGACTGCTTATTCCTGACTGTAGCCCACCAGGCTCCTCTGTCCATGGGATGCTCT
>NW_011382024.1:0-840 GCF_000754665.1 Bison bison bison
CAAACAAGAAATGGGGACTTTTGTAGGGGGGCCCTGCAGGGTCCTGCTCAGTTTCAACCCCCTCTTTTCTTTGATTCTCCTCAATCCCAAGGGGAACAGGGGCACAGCAGGAAAGTGAATACAGTTTTGGACAGAGGTTAATCATAAACTCAGCAGAGGAGCTCAGGTTTAGGGGGACTTGTTTCCAGAAGCATTAAACACAATTCTACATTGTCAACTAATTTATTTTCCATTTCAAAGCTATTTGACATGTTTTCATTTCCCTTTTGGAAAGAAACAACTAAATACCTGTTATCAATCCATCATTTACTTGTATAACACAAAAATTTTAAATCTGCAGTGTAAAATAGTAAATAACCTTCCCCACAACACAGAGGTACCCTGAGAGGTTTAGTATTTTTAGAGGGGAAAAATATTAACACATGGATGTGATAAAAGATGAAAGTTGTAAATATTTGTGAAAATATAAGAATAACAACAAACTCTACTTTGTTTTAATCTTATGAAAAGATCCACAATGATTCAATAAATTTTATTTCCAATTAAATGTTCTATCACCCTCTGACATGCCATACAGATTACTAATTCATATTTCAATATTTTTCACATTTAATTTAATTGATATAATTGCATCTATGGAACAACTACTCTATGGTCTGCTTTAATAAAGATGTGTGAGATACATCCATCGAGTCAGTGATGCCATCCAGCCATCTCATCCTCTGTCATCCCCTTCTCCTCCTGCCCCCAATCCCTCCCAGCATCAGAGTCTTTTCCAATCAGTCAACTCTTCGCATGAGGTGGCCAAAGTACTGGATTTCAGCTCTAGCATCATTCCTT
>NW_011382025.1:0-511 GCF_000754665.1 Bison bison bison
CTTTGGAAGGAATGATGCTAAAGCTGAAACTCCAATACTTTGGCCACCTCATGCGAAGAGTGGACTCATTGGAAAAGACTCTGATGCTGGGAGGGATTGGGGGCAGGAGGAAAAGGGGACGACAGAGGATGAGATGGCTGGATGGCATCACCGACTTGATGGATGTGAGTTTGAGTGAACTCCGGGAGTTGGTGATGGACAAGGAGGCCTGGCACGCTGCGATTCATGGGGTGACAAAGAGTCCGACACGACTGTGTGACTGAACTGAACTGAATAACTGTGTTGCAGTTCCTGGGATCACAAAGAGTAGGACACAACTTAGTAACTGAGCAACAACAACAATAGCTACAGTACAGTGTCTCCTTTGTGTCCGAAACCATACTAGGCACTTTACGTATATTATTTCATTGATTATTTTTGATAATCTGTTGTATAGCATATGTTATTTCTAATGTCCAGAGAAAAACTAAGGCTGAGAACGGTTAAATATAAGGTTCACAAGCAAGAGACA
>NW_011382026.1:0-557 GCF_000754665.1 Bison bison bison
AACCCATAGCTGTCTAGCAGAAGCTTAACACAGGATGTACAGAAAAGCCTTCACATGTTATGTTAGGAAGAAGCAGAGGACATGATTTCAACCTTTTCTTCAGGGAAGGTTTCCAGGAAGGAGGACAGCATGCTTTCTGTAGATGGGTTGAGAGCAGATGAATTTATTGGAAGGCCTTTGGGTCTGTAGCCAGGAAAGGAATATGAGTGGGGAGGGGGTGTGTCGTCCTTCAGTTCTCTCTACCTCCAGAAGTTTCTATGATATGGGCCATGGTCACAGGGCTCCCAGAGATCAGGGAGAGAGGGATGTTTTGTGACTTCACCCAAGCCTGACCCATAGAAGGCTGCCTCTCAGCAGCCAATGGCAGACTTCTGGGCCATCTGCCAGGCTCAAGAAATGACCTACTAGGAACTCTCTGGTAGTCCTGGAGTGGTTAGGACTCTGCACTTTCACTGCTGAGGGCATGGATTCTATACATAGTTGGGGAACTAAGATCCTGCAAGCTGCACTGCCTGGCCAACAATAGAAACAAACAAACAAACAAAAGAAAGACAGAC
>NW_011382027.1:0-503 GCF_000754665.1 Bison bison bison
TCCTCTGTTGTCTGCTTCTCCTCTTGCTTTCAATCTTTCTCAGCATCAGGGGCCTTTCCAATGAGTCAGTTCTTCAGATAAGGTAGCCAAAGTATTAACGTTTCAGCATCAGTCCTTCCAGTGAATATCCAACAGTAATACCCTTAAGGATTGACTGAATTGATTTCCTTGCAATCCAAGAGTCTCTCCAGAGTATATGTGGGTATGAAAAAATATTCATTGTGCTTATGTTTCGTCTTTTGGAGACATAGAATACTTATGAATGTAATTCATAAAATGTTGATGTATTCTCTCATATGTATATGTGCGTATGAATAAATGTTTACTATGCTCTTGATGAAGGTGACAGAGGAGAGGGGAAAAGTTGGCTTAATAATCAACATTCAGAAAATGAAGATCATGTCATTCGGTCCCATCACTTCATGGGAAATAGATGGGGAAACAGTGGAAACAGTGTCAGACTTTATTTTGGGGGGCTCCAAAATCACTGCAAATGATGACTG
>NW_011382027.1:4721-5240 GCF_000754665.1 Bison bison bison
GAGAAGGGGACGACAGTGGATGAGATAGTTGGATGGCTTCACTGCCTCAATGGACATAAGTTTGGAAGACTCCGGGAGTTGGTGATGGACAGCGAGGCCTGGAGTGCTGAAGTCCATAGGGTCGCAAAGAGTCAGACCCGACTGAGTGTCTAACCTGAACGTAGCCTCTTTTCAAGTGTTTTTTCATCATCTGTATGATTTCTTTTGGGAAATGACTATTTAGATCTGCCTGTTTTCTTACGAAGGTGTTTTTTGTTTGTTTGTTTGTTTTTGATACTGGGCTACGTAGCCATTTGCATATTTTTAAAAATAATGCCTTTATAACTAATGGGAACTATCTGTGTAGCACAGGGAACTGCCCTCCATGCTCTGTGATGACCTAAATTTAGAAGAAAATTAAATGAAAGAGGTTATGTTTATACACTTGTACACCTAGTGTGATTTGTGTACAGCAGAATGTAACACAACATTGTTAAGCAACTACATGTGTATATGTAGTACATACTCTAGGCTCCATTT
>NW_011382028.1:0-704 GCF_000754665.1 Bison bison bison
GTGGTTAGATGAGTGCATGTGACTGGTTTTAGGTGATGAAATGTGAGTGAGAGAGGTATGCTTCACTTGTGGGTTGGGCCCCTAAAACTGCCCATGTGTGACCCTCCATGCTTTTTCTCCTATGTGGTTTGATTTAACTGGGCATGGCAGTGTTGGAATTCATGCACTGAAGATGGAGCCGTAGGTGGGAAGAACTAGGTCTCCAAGTCTTTATTTAGAGGAGAACTGCCAGTCAATAAAGAAAATCTCTTCTGGACTGTATACGAGCAAGAAATAAACCTCTAATGTGCTTGGGCTATAAGTCATCTTTGTGTTTGTTACAGAAGTTAGCGTGATCTTAACCAATACAGGTGTGCATGCTGGTTATGCTAATCAAATCGACAATAGGCAGGTTTACCACGCCTTACCACTGATTTACCACGAAGTCAATAAAACTCTATTTTCAGGGCTCTTCACTTACACAAGACCCTTCCAAGGCCCAAGATGTGTGTATCTGTGTGTGTGTGTTTGTGTGTGTGTGGTCCTCTGGCAATGTGTTAATATGGCTATGTTTTTTTGCAATTTGCAGAAGTTAAGATGTTCTTTTTTCTTTTTTTTTTTTAGTTTTCTGTATGTTGAGTTTTTTTTTAAATTTAATTTTATTTTTAAACTTTACATAATTGTATTAGTTTTGCCAAATATCAAAATGAATCAGCCACAGGTAT
>NW_011382029.1:0-870 GCF_000754665.1 Bison bison bison
CATTTTTAGTCCTTGTGTGGGTTGTTGTCATGACCATGGTCAGCTGTCACGGCACTGGTGAGTATGACATTTAGCATACTAATATATTACAGTGAATGCATAAATGAGGCTCAGGGTCTAGGGGAGGTTAGGTTTTTCACCATTTTGGACCTGAAAGTGAAAGTTAGTCGCACAGTCGTGTCCAACTCTTTGCGATCCCGTGGAATGTAGCCCTCCAGGTCCTCTGTCTGTGGAAATCCCCAGGCAAGAGTGCTGGAGTGGGTTGCCATGTCCTTCTCCAATTTTGGGCCTAGCTAGTTCTAACCAGTTTTTATTTTTCTCTGTAACTTCTTCATTTGAACCTGAGACTCAGACAAAATCAGGAAGTGAAAGTGAAAGAGTTAGTCACTCAGTCATATCCAACTCTTCGTGATCCCACGGACTGTAACCTGCCAGGCTCTTCTCTCCATGGGATTCTCCAAGCAAGAATACTGCAGTGGGTAGCTAAAATAAATATGTTTGTCATCTGGCTAAAGTTCCAATTCTCACACCCAGATAAAGACCAGATAAAACTAATGAGGCAGTTGGGGATATACAGACCAAAAAGCAGGAGGAGAATAATTGTAAGGGGTCCTAAGAATGGCAGAAGCCCAGGAAGCTGAGATTACCCTTTTGATACTGTCCCAGATTTGTTCAGTCAGGGCCCTTCTGAGTATTGGATCAAGTGACTTTCTCTTTGAATTTTTATTGGAGTATAGTTGATTAATAATGTGTTAGTTTCTGCTCTACAGCAAAGTGAATCTCTTACACATATACATATACACAGTCTTTTTAGATTCTTTTCCTATGTAGGCCATTACAAAGTATAGAATAGAGTTCTCTGTGCTCTAC
>NW_011382030.1:0-874 GCF_000754665.1 Bison bison bison
AGTGAATGTCTTTACTGGTATGAATAATTGAGTAGCAGCATTTCATGCTAGTGAATAAGCGTGACAGCATCCACAGGCAGTGTGTAAAGGAACAGACATAGATGTGTGCCTGCAACCTTTACAGAAAGCGTCAGAGAGCCGGATCCACTGATGGCCCCAGTGTTACCAGCCACCATGCTAGAACTTTCTTCTAGGTCCACCCTCACCCTTTCGTTTCTTTCTTAGAAGTTTATTCTGGGGCTTTGCTGGCAGTCCAGTGACTGAGAGTCTGCCTTGCAAGGTCAGGGACACAGGTTCGATGGCTGGTTGGGGAGCTAAGATCCCACAGACCACGTGGCAACCATGACAAAGGAATCCCGCATGATGCAGCTAAGCTAAGGCCTGACACAGTCAAATCAATAAGTTTAGTTCAGGATCTTTTACATAAAGTGATAGAAAAGACTGAATCAACTAAAAGCAAGTATTCTCGTATTCCAACTCCAGCCTTCTCTCTTTTCATTTGCTTTGAAAAATGGCTGAGAACCTCTACCAGAGCAGCTCAGTGGGCAACATTCTGGTTCAGGTTCGGTGAAAACCTGTCCCACCTGCACCAGTGCCCTAAAGACGAGGCCCAGAACCTTCCCCGAGGTTGGCGTTTGGGCAACGCTTGTCTGAGAGAGACCAATGGTCACTACAAGTTCTGTGGCACGTTTTCCCCCCACAAAACCCAAGATGAAACACACACCTCACTAGAGACCACACAGTGTGGTCCCCTCACTTCACCCTGAACTGTGGGCTGGCCCTGAGGTGGGGATAGTTTTGTCTCAGGCTTGAATTTGGCATGTGAAACCTGCGCCAGTTTCCTGAGTGACCACTGAACTGCAAAAAGCTATAA
>NW_011382031.1:0-648 GCF_000754665.1 Bison bison bison
TATATATTGTCACCCTGCTTGTTTAACTTATATGCAGAATACATCGTGCAAAATGCCAGGCTAGATGAATTATGAGCTAGAATCAAGATTGCCAGGAGAAATATCAACAACTTCAGATATGCAGATGATACCACTCTAATGGCAGAAAGCGAAGAGGAACTAAAGAGTCTCTTGAGGAGGGTGAAAGAAGAGAGTGAAAAACCTGACTTGAAGCTCAACATAAAAATCTAAGATCACAGCATCTGGTCCCATCATTTCATGGTAAATAGAAGGGGAAAAAGTGGGAGCAGTGACAGACTTTATTTTCTTGGGCTCCAAAATCACTGCAGATGCTGACTGCAGCCATGAAATTAAAAGATGTTTGCTCCTTGGAAGGAAAGCTATGACAAACCTAGACAGCAAAGACATCACTTTGCTAACAAAGGTCCTTCTAGTCAAAGCTATGGTTTTTCTGGTAGTCATGTATGGATGTAAGAGTTGGACCATAAAGAAGGCTGAACACTGAAGAACTGATGCCTTCAAATTGTGGTGCTGGAGGAGACTCTTGAGAGTCACTTAGATAGCAAGGAGATCAAGCCAGAAAATCCTAAAGGAAATCAACCCTGAATAGTCTTGGAAGGACTGATGCTGAAGCTGAAGCTGCAAAAC
>NW_011382032.1:0-700 GCF_000754665.1 Bison bison bison
GTACCTGCATTGGCAGATGGATTCTTTTCCACTAGGTCACGTGGGAAGTCCAGTTTGAGCATAAAAATGTGACATCATTCATACCCAAACTGCCAAGATCTGGGAATATTTTAATTATTGCACAGTAGGGTGTGTTGCCCAGTCTCCTTGCAGAAGATTATACAGATGGTGTTTTGTCAAACTACTTCCATTATATTAAGGTGCTCTGTGGAAAGAATATTCACTAATCAAAACAGTTTGAGAATACTGGATTAAATAACATTAAGTAGATGTCTTTACTGAAAACCTCATGTCATTAATGTACTAATGGGGCAGTGAATCCTTGTGTCAATCAGGATATGCTAGGTTATGCTGCAACAAAAATTGACTCTAAAATTTCAGTGGCGTATATCAACAAAGGTTTATTTCACTAGTCCTGCCACACATCATCTTCTCTTTGGGACCTAGGCTGAAGCAACAGACTGTTTGTCGTTTGTTAGTATTCAAGAGAAATTTACCTTTAGTTTTACACAGAATAAAGTGCACAGGTCTTATGATTTTCTGTGTAGATGTGCAGGGAAGTTAATGCCCGTGGGACAAACTCTGATCAGTGTAGAGACAGGAGACAGCAGAGAGTCAGCAGCTAAGTTCCCTATGCCTTCCCTCTCTGATGGGCTGTAATGGGGCACAGTTCTTTCTTTTCATCTTGGTACCAGGTGGA
>NW_011382033.1:0-596 GCF_000754665.1 Bison bison bison
CACCTGGCGATTATGAAGCAGCTGAGAAGGCATGAATCCTGACGCCCAGCTGGCGATTATCAAGCAGCTGAGCAGGCATGAATCCTGCGGCCCAGCTGGCGATTATCATGCAGATGAGCAGGGATGAATCATGCGGCCCAGCTGGCGATTATCAAGCAGCTGAGCAGGCCTGAATCCTGCGGCCCAGCTGGCGATTATCAAGCAGCTGAGCAGGCATGAATCCTGCGTCCCAGCTGGCGATCATCCAGCAGATGAGCAGGAGTAATCCCGTAACTCAGCAGGCACTGATCACGTGGCTGTCATGCCGTGATAAGGTGACTGAGAGGCGCTGATCATGTCACTGCTCATGTGCTGATCTGGTAGCTCTCAAGCACGGTTTATGTTCCTCAGCAGGCAAGAATCAAGCAGATGAGCAGGCATGAATCATGCAGACAAGCTTTTGATTATCAAGCAGCTGAGCAGGCATGAATCCTGCGGCCCATCATGCGTATTATCAAGCAGCTGAGCAGGCATGAATCCTGCGTCCCAGCTGGCGATCATCCAGCAGATGAGCAGGAGTAATCCCGTAACTCAGCAGGCACTGATCACGTGGCTGT
>NW_011382034.1:0-623 GCF_000754665.1 Bison bison bison
TGAGTTAGCTCAAGCGGTTTCTAATTAGGGAAATGCACGCAGTCTTCATTACATTGACACATCTCGTTTCAAGCTCAGCGCGGTGTTCTCCAAAAATATATCATTCTTTACTGGAATCGGACACAGCGTCCCTCACAGTGTTGAGTACCAGGAAGTCAGTTGGTTTGGACTACACGTGCTCCGTAGGGCAGAAGAGACTGTGCTTGGGGGATAGGCCGGTAGCGTCATGCGCGAGAAAAGTGACGTTTACACCGTAACACCAGCCGGGTTGCCGTTTTGTTGCTGCTAAGAGTAGCCACGTGCCAATCTCTCCCGAGTTCTCAATTCAGAGAGTGTAACTTAGTACCTTGGAAGCCTCGGAGGAATATCTGGCTGCGGAAGCAGCACAGGAAGCTGCTTGGAAACAGTGAGCCTGCTGCTACAGCTCTGCCCAAGAATAAAGGTAATGACTCAGTGGTTTCCAGGAACCACTGATGGCTCAGCCACCATCAGTGGTATTTCCTCCTCCTTCTGGTTGGCTGATGTCTTTGAGTGAACTGCACAGTCCGCATAGGAGCGAGAAGCTGCTCGTGCTTCCTCTCGCTCTGTTCACATAGCGGTATAATTTTCTCTCCCTTTTTGTC
>NW_011382035.1:0-651 GCF_000754665.1 Bison bison bison
CCATAAGTGTGGTGTTATCTGCATATCTGAGGTTATTGACATTTCTCCTGGCAATCTGGACTCCAGCTTCTGCTTCTTCCAGTCTAGAGTTTCTCATGATGTACTCTGCATTCATGTCAAATAAGCAGGGTGGCAATATACAACCTTGACGTCCTCCTCTTTCTATATGGAACCCATCTGTTGTTCCATGTCCATTTCTAATTGTTGCTTCCTGACTTGCATATAGGTTTCTCCAGAGGCAGGTCAGGTGGTCTGGTATTTCCATCCCTTTCAGAATCTTCCACAGTTTATAGTGATCCACACAATCCAAGCTTTGGCATAGTCAATAAAGCAGAAATAGGTGTTTTTTGTTTGTTTGTTTTTACTTTTCTGGAACCTTCTTGCTTTTCAATGATCCAAGATTGTTGGCATTTGGATCTCTGGTTCCTCTGCATTTTCTAAAACTAGTTTGAACATCTGGAAGTTCACGGTTCATGTATTAATGAAACCTGGCTTGGAGAACTTTGAGCATTACTTCACTAGAACGTGAGATGGGTGTAATTGTGTGGTAATCTGAGCATTATTGGGCACTGTGTTTCTTTGGGGTTGGAATGAAAACCGATCTTTTTCAGTCCCATGGCCACTGCTATGTTTTCCAATTTGCTGGCATAT
>NW_011382036.1:0-822 GCF_000754665.1 Bison bison bison
CTCACATGTATCATTGTGAGATAGTTCCCTAAATAGGGGGTTTTTGTGCTGACTCTTGCTTTTCCAGCTGAAGCCTGACTGTTTCCTCTTTCTTCTCTTAAAACAATCTTTCTAGAAGGCGTTTCCCTTCCTACCTGCCTTTGAGTGACAGGGCTGACATCTGGGAAAAAGGAGAAGTGATCTACTTCTTTACAAGTTACATCTCCATCAGACCTGAAAGTTGTTTAAAATTCAGTCTTTGCCTGTGGAGCTCTTGAGTCAAGGTGAGGAGTACTCAAGTCAGCCTTCTGACTCCATGAGAACTGGAAGTAAAGAGTGAACTCTTGTCCTGAATCAACCAGCATCAGTCAGTAAAGACGTCTTTAGGACGGACTCTGCCTGCAACTAAGCGGAAATGGCAGAGGAGGATATATGTGTGTACTCCACTATTATATATAAATAAGGGACTTGCACATCGTGGACTTTGGTATCTGAGGGAGATCCTGGAATCAATTCCCCTGTGGATACGGAGGAATGATGTAATATATGAAATAATCAGACAGCTTTAAGATAAAACATTCATTAAAAACTGAGTGCATGTTTTGTACTCTATCACTTTAAGAGCTCAAAGAATCAATGTGATGCACTGGGTAAAGAATACAGGCTTTGGGGTCAGAGGTTCTGGTCAGAATTCCAACCTCATCACTACTAGCTATATAACCTTAGCCCCACTATTTCATTCCTTAGGCCTTGGTTTTCTCATCTGCCAAATAGAGATGATAATAGTATCTAAAGTTAAGATTAATGAGAGGATCAGTGAGATCATTCAGTTAAAAAAAAAAA
>NW_011382037.1:0-637 GCF_000754665.1 Bison bison bison
ATCAAGGCAGGCAAAGTATACATCTTGGAGTATATCCCATAGAAAAATTTCCTTAGGGTTAGCGAATATTCTCCAACTGCTGGGTATTTCTGTGGGACTGATAGGAGGAATTCTACTTTTATTATCTCCTTTTAAAATGGTTGGTTTGTATCATTTTTAAAAATGTACCCCAAATCTCACCCTCAAACCCAACACACTACAAATAGCCAAGAGGCCTCTAGATTGGCTCTGTTCAAAACCCCAGGGCACAATAATCAGGCTATAGCTAACACAGATGGTTTGTTCTAAAATGTTCAACTCATACGAAGATTGACCATGCAAATATCCATTTGGGGGAAGACTGAGGAAAGAATAGAGAACATCATTTTAGGTGTGGAATAGTGGGCAAAGAAGATGGTTCCAAACTTTTATGCCAACAGTGCTATGGACACTTGGCAAAACATTTCAATGTATGTTGAATAATAAGTGAAAGAAGAAGGTGGGAGATGGGGGCTGAACCACGGAGAAAAGGAGGCAAAGAAGATGAGCCAGCAGGACTGGCATGGAAGGCAGCTCTGCTGATAGCAAGCAGACCACGAGGAAGCCCAGCATTGCTGGGCAGGACACACCTTCTGCTGAGGAGAGAGGGGTGGGGCAT
>NW_011382038.1:0-503 GCF_000754665.1 Bison bison bison
ATATGAGAAGAAGCAACAACAGGGAATATTTTCCTGGATCAAGAGACTAGTGAAACAGGTGCAGTCCAGAGACTTTTGCTACTCCTGGCCCTAGTCCAGTAACAGCACATTGAGTAGCCTATCAGTGAAATCTACAGACCTGGAAATGAGCCTTCTCAGAACTGTGGGACAAGATGGTCATGAAATGCCCCCTGAACCATGGTCAAACTCATGACCATAAAGGGGCCCTGCAACTGGAAACTGGCACTTGCCGTCTGTTTCTACAAAAAGTAAATCATGGACACTACAACTGCTGACCTTCAACATCTTCTGAAAGGAATTCAGGGTGGAAATCAGAAATTAGGCACTCACTCTGGGATCTGGGAAAAGTGGACAAAACAGGCCTTCAGAAAGATATTTTCAGGAGGGAATTTTCTTGAGTCCAAATTCTTTCATCTTCTCATACCTAGAAAAACACTAAAATTGTTAATGGTGACAACTACTTTGGCTTATATGTTAATAAG
>NW_011382039.1:0-510 GCF_000754665.1 Bison bison bison
TCTCTGCCCGAGTTCCTAGTTTGCAGTCCAAAGCGGAAGTTTCAGCTTGTTCCTCCTGGTACTCTGGGGTTGAGGCAGGACTCTGAAGGCAGGGGTTCCCCTAGGCCAGGGCCCGCATCCCAGGTTCGGACTCAAACTTGGGGCACGGTGGGGCGGGCTCGGGAGGAAGCCGACACCTGATGGCTCACGTGCCATCACCTGCCGCCTCCTCGAGGCGGGCGGAAGTGAAGCCTTTGGTTCCGTTAAAACGCCTTTCTCCCCTGGGCTTGTGAGGGCTTCCTTGGAGACCACTGGTCTGTGTGCAGAATTTAACATCTCCTCTGCCCGCCGGGTAAACCATAACCGATTTCTCTCCTGGTCCATCATGTTCCCCAAATCTGATGTGTTGAGTCAAGATGATCTGCGCAAAAAGCTGTACCAGACGTTTAAGGATCGGGGTGTACTGGACACACTCAAGGTATCAATTTTAGGCATATCTGTTAACGTAGATTTTGCAAGTGTAACCTGTGA
>NW_011382040.1:0-779 GCF_000754665.1 Bison bison bison
TTCTAGTACTTATAAACAGCCAGTGTTTTAGTTTTGGAGCATGACCCAATGGCTTCTTCATTCTCACCCATGAGCCAAAGTCTAGTGTTTACATACTGTGACATGCTTAAAGAGCTTCATCATCCACCCTAGATCTAGACAGTCAGCATTTTATCATCATACCAGCATTTTAGTGGTGTTACATGATTTTAAATTTTGTTTGCCCACACTGAGGCATACACAGCCAGTACTTCATCATCCTCCAGTGTTTCAGGCTTTGATAAAATTAAATGTGTTCTTGGTCCCACTGACATCAATATACTTACCATTGATTACCATCTGGTTTCACTGCTGTGACATAATGTCAACTGCTCCTTCATCCATTCCTGTGTCAAACAAACCCAGTAGTTTTTTCCCCATCTAGTGTTAGTGTTCAATACTATGAAATGATTTCTGGAGTCTCTGTGTCCATCTCACCTCAAACATAGTCAGTATTATCAATCAATGCTTCAGTGATGTCACATGCTTCAGGTGCTTTCTTCATTCACTCCATATCAAGTACTTTCATTCATTTATAAACATCCAATGTTTCAGTTGTGTGACATGCTTCAACTATTTCTCTAAACCACTTGAGCTGAAACATACCCAATATCTTATGACCATCCAGTGTTTCAGTGCTGTGACATGCTTCAAGTGCTTCTTCTACTCCATGTTAAACACAAGCAATAGTTTATCACCATCAATTGTTTCAGTTCTGTAACATTCTTTAAGTCTTTTTTCATGTACTCTGCTTCAAATAC
>NW_011382041.1:0-627 GCF_000754665.1 Bison bison bison
ACATTTATTTGTATTTAAATCTTCAAAACAATTCTGTAATATATAATGAAAATCAAAAAAATGGTTCAGTTCAACTCAGTTCAGTTGCTCAGTCATGTCTGACTCTTTGCGACCCCATGAATTGCAGCACGCCCGGCCTCCCTGTCCATCACCATCTCCCGGAGTTCACACAGAGTCCTGTCCATTGAGTTGGTGATGCCATCCAGCCATCTCATCCTCTGTCGTCCCCTTCTCCTCCTGTCCCCAATCCCTTCCAGGATTAGGGTCTTTTCCAATGAATCAACTCTTCGCATGAGGTGGCCAAACTATTGGAGTTTCAGCTTCAGCATCATTCCTTCCAAAGAACACCCAGGGCTGATCTCCTTTAGAATGGACTGGTTGGATCTCCTTGCAGTCCAAGGGACTCTCAAGAGTCTTCTCCAACACCACAGTTCAAAAGCATCAATTCTTCAGCGCTCAGCTTTCTTCACAGTCCAACTCTTACATCCATACATGGCCGCTGGAAAAACCATAGCCTTGACTAGACGGACCTTTGTTGGCAAAGTAATGTCTCTGCTCTTTAATATACTATCTAGGTTGGTCATAACTTTCCTTCCAAGGAGTAAGTGTCTTTTAATTTCATGGCTG
>NW_011382042.1:0-584 GCF_000754665.1 Bison bison bison
TGCTTCATACAGCCTGGCATTTCTCAGGTTGCACATTGCATTGAAATTAAATAAGCAGGGTGACAATATACAGCCTTGGTATAATCCTTTCCTTATTTGAAAGCACCCTGTTGCTCCATAGCCTGTTGCTTCTTCACCTGGATACAGATTTCTCAGGAGGCAGGTCAGGTGGTCGGTCTTCCCAGCACTTTGAATGTATTTAACAATTTTTTCTGATCCCCTCAGTCAAAGGCTTCTGTATAAAGAATGAAACAGGTCTTTTTTTTTATATCTTACTTTTTGATGACCCCATGGTTGTTGGCAATTTGATCTTTTGTTCCTCACACTTTTCTAAATTCAGCTAGAACATGTGGAAGCTCATTGTTCAGGAACTGCTGAAGCCCAGATTGGAGAATTTTGAGCATTACTTCTCTCCCATTTGACATGGGGGAAAATGTGTGATAGTGGACATTCTTTGGTAATGCCTTTCTTTAGGATTGGACTGAAAACAGATATTTCCAGTCCTGTTTCAACTGGTGAGTTTTCAAATGTCCTGGCATATTGAATGTAGCACTTTCATAGAATCATCGGTTAGTCTGTGAAAT
>NW_011382043.1:0-679 GCF_000754665.1 Bison bison bison
CCTGATCTGGACAGGAGGGTCGACTCCCCTGCTTTGTCTGGAACGGGTTCCCGACCTTCCGGTCACAACTCAGGATGAGGGCGGGCTCACGACGACATTCCAGACGTGGCCTCGTGGGTGTTTCCACATTGCGAAGCACCCCGGTTTCCCGGTCCCCTCTTGGTATGAACCCGATGCCCGGACACCTCTCCGAACTCCACCCTGTGAATGATGTCAACACGAAGGCGCAGTGCCTCGCCCGTGCATCGTCCGGAAAAAACCCCCACGTTCCAACTACAGCTCGACAAGTGGCCTCTCTCCCCGGGGACACCGCGAGAGGCAAGCGGAGTTCCATGCCTCAACCCAAGAAGAGGCCTCACTCTCCTGTCCCGTGTGCAGGGACCCTGCGATCGGAGTCTGAAATCAGAGGAACCCTGAGATTCCTGCCTCAACTGGAGATGAGGCCCTCTTCCAATGCACCAAACCCCGTGGAGTCCCGAGAGGCCCCTCCCACCTCCAGGTTCCCTGACTTCTCAGAGCCACCATGAGAAGCCCCCTGAGGTCACCTGCACAAGTCGAGGGAAGCCAGGGTTCCCTGCCTCAACCCGAGAAAGACCTCGAGCGACCTTCTTCAACACTTCTCGAGGCCAGGTACCCCTACCATGACTCGAGAGCAATGACGCGCTCCCCCTCGCCACTC
>NW_011382044.1:0-599 GCF_000754665.1 Bison bison bison
CCAGTTTCTAGGGTAAAATATATGTTCCTTAGCACAACTTAGAGACCTTCCGTGATTAGACCCTGCCTGCCTCTCTGGCCTTACCTCCTTTCACTTCCAGTTGAACTTGATATTCATCCATCTTGAATCACTTGTGGTTTACCAAATACACCATGCCCATTCAACATGTCCCTGCTTTAACAAGTGCACTTTCCTCTGCCTGGATCCCTGCCTCTAACCACCTATCTTCTCTTGGCAATTTCCTAGCCATCCTTCAAAACCCTGATTAGGTGTTACCTCTTCTTTAAAACCTTACCTGACCAATCTCCTTCCTCCATACAGAATTAATTAACAGAGTTCATCCTTCATTCCTCTGTACTGATTTGGGAACTTGTACATAATTTTATCATCGCTGGCATTGTCTTTTTTCCAATGTGCTTTTCTTTTGTCTTTTTAAAAGTGAGGCCTTTTATTTTTAAGAACAGTTTTAGATTCACAGAAAATTAAAGAGAAGGTATAGAGATTTCCCACATACCTCCTACCACCACACATGCATAGTTTCCCCCACCAGAGTGGTACATTTGTTATAACTGATGAACCTACATCAACACATCATAATC
>NW_011382045.1:0-583 GCF_000754665.1 Bison bison bison
TATTAAAAATCCCAACATATGGAGGCTGAACAACACGCTGCTGAATAACCAAAAAATCACAGAAGAAATCAAAAAAGAAATCAAAATATGAAACAAGTGAAAATGAAAACACAACAACCCAAAACCTATGGGACACTGTAAAAGCAGTGAGAAGAGGAAGATTCATAGCAATACAGGCTTACCTCAAGAAACAAGAAAGAAATCAAATAAATAACTTAACTCTACACCTAAAGCAACTAGAAAAGGAAGAAATGAAGAACCCCAGGGTTAGTAGAAGGAAAGAAATCTTAAAAATTAGGGCATAAATAAATGCAAAAGAAACAAAAGAGACCATAGCAAAAATCAACAAAGCTAAAAGCTGGTTCTTTGAGAAGATAAATAAGATTGAGAAACCATAAGCCAGACTCATCAAGAAACAAAGGGAGAAGAATCAAATCAACAAAATTAGAAATGAAAATGGAGAAATCACAGCAGACAACACAGAAATACAAATGATCAAAAGAGACTACTATCAGCAACTATATGCCAATAAAATGGACAACTTGGAAGAAATGGACAAATTCTTAGAAAAGTACAACTTTCC
>NW_011382046.1:0-545 GCF_000754665.1 Bison bison bison
GATGAGCAGGGCGACACGTGCCCGTTCATCTGCTTGATAATCACCAGCTGAGCCGCGAGACACCTGCCCTCTCATCTGCTTGATATCGCCAGCTGAGCCATATGACACCTGCCTGCTCATCTGCCTGATAATCGCCAGCTGAGCCACATGACACCTGTCCGCTCATCTGCTTGATAATCGCCAGCTGAGCGACACGACACGTGCCCTATCATCTGCTTGATAATCGCCAGCTTAGCCGGGTGACACCTGTCCGCTCATCTGCCTGATAATCGCCATCTGAGTCATGCGTCTCCTGCCCGTTCATCTGGCTGATAATCGCCAGCTTAGCCAGGTGACGCCTGTCCGCTCATCTGCCTGATAATCGCCAGCTTAGCCAGGTGACACCTGTCCGCTCAAATGCCTGATAATCGCCAGCTGAGCCAGGTGATACCTGTCCGAACATCTGCCTGATAATCGCCAGCTGAGCCATGCGTCATCTGCCGGCTCATCTGCCTGATAATCGCCAGCTGAGGCCCACGACACCTGCCCGCTCATATGCTTGATAA
>NW_011382047.1:0-739 GCF_000754665.1 Bison bison bison
TGCATGGAGGACAGAACTGAAGGAGGTCTTTATTTTCCAGAGATTTAAAGTGGAAAGATCATTTAAATAACTTTGTAAAGAACAAGGCTACATACCTGTAAATAGTGGAAAAACTTAAAAGGGAAAAAGTAATTACAGTTATTTGCATCTTATATTTTAAAAAATGTCTATTCTAAGTCCATCTGTCCACTAATTCCTAGAATGAGCAAAGAATTAATTTCTTATTGTCACTGTTTTGTATACCCAGTGAATCTGAGCACTAGTCTCTAGGAATCTGCACTCTGTCTTACTTTCTAAAAAATTGTGTAAAGGTACATTATTTTCTAATCTTTTTGTCATCACAAGTTTAAAAAAAAATGATTGGTATATTGATTTGAGTTTTGTCTGGCTTTTATGCACAAATTTCACACATGGTAAAAAAGTCAGTCTTGACTCTTCGACATGTAATGAAATTTTAAAGATTCTTTTAGCAAGCAATCTGAATGCAAGATTCTTTGACATTTTTTATTATTGTTTCCCTTGAACTATCTTTTTGATATTTTTTAAAAAATGTGGTAAAAGACATGTAAGATAAGTGTATTAATACCATAAAAAATGTGGTAAAAGACACGTAAGATAAGTGTATTAATACCATCAAAGCATTTTCACGTGTGCAGTTCAGTAGTGTTAATTATACTCACGTTGTCATGCAACCAATCTTCAGAAATCTATAGTCGTGCAAAACTGAAATTCCATCACC
>NW_011382048.1:0-506 GCF_000754665.1 Bison bison bison
TCTTTGCAGCCAAAGATGGAGAAGCTCTATACAGTCAGTAAAAACAAGACCAGGAGCTGACTGTGGCTCAGATCATAAACTTCTTATTGCCAAATTCAGACTTAAATTGAAGAAAGTAGGGAAAACCACATTCAGGTATGACCTAAATCAAATCCCTTATGATTATACAGTGGAAGTGAGAAATAGATTTAAGGAACTAGATCTGATAGACAGAGTGCCTGATAAACTATGGACTGAGGTTCGTGACATTGTACAGGAGACAGGGATCAAGATCATCCCCATGGAAAAGAAATGTAAAAAAGCAAAAAGGCTGTCTGGAGAGGCCTTAAATATAGCTGTGAAAAGAAGAGAAGCAAAAAGCAAAGGAGAAAAGGAAAGATAGAAGCATCTGAATGCAGAGTCCCAAAGAATAGCAAGAAGAGATAAGGAAGTCTTCCTCAGTGATCAATGCAAAGAAATAGAGGAAAACAACCGAATGGGAAAGACTAGAGATCTCTTCAAGAAAA
>NW_011382049.1:0-537 GCF_000754665.1 Bison bison bison
GAGTGAAAAAGTTGGCTTAAAACTCAACATTCTGAAAACTAAGATCATGGCATCCAGTCCCATCACTTCATGGCAAATAGACGGGGAAAGAGTGGAGCAGTGAAAGACTTTATTTTGGGGGGCTCCAAAATCACTGCAGATGGTGACTGCAGCCATGAAATTAAAAGACATTTGCTCCTAGGAAGAAAAGCTATGACCAATCTAGACAGCATATTAAAAAAGCAGAGACACTACTTTGCCAACAAAGTTCCATCTAGTCAAAGCTATGGTTTTTCCAGCAGTCTTGTATGGATGTGAAAGTTGGACCATAAATAAAGCTGAGAGCCAAAGAATTGATGCTTTTGAACTGTGGTTTTGGAGGAGACTCTTGAGAGTCCCTTGGACTGCAAGGAGATCCAACAAGTCCATCCTAAAGGAAATCAGTCCAGAGTATTCATTGGAAGGACTGATGCTGAAGCTGAAATTCCAATACTTTGGCCACCTGATGCGAAGAACTGACTCACTAGAAAAGATCCTGATGCTGGGAAAGATTGAAGG
>NW_011382050.1:0-635 GCF_000754665.1 Bison bison bison
ATAGAATTCTCCAGAACACTCTACCTTCTAATAAAACTAGTTAGAGGATGCACCCTCTGAAGAAATTTGTATAAGCAAGCTCATCCTATGCTTCACTCCATCCCTCCACTGGCGGAGCAAACCAAAGGATGTGCTTCAGGAAAGAATCTTCCAGATTTAAGCTTATACATTTTGGCAGGGCCTAAAGCGCTAGGGCAAAGGGTTCACAGAGAAAGGAAAAAAAGAGAATCATCTGGTTTTCTAGAGCTTCACTAAAAAATGGGAGGCGGGTTGGAGGTTGGAAACAGCGCTATAAGACGTTTAAAAAATAGAGAAAGGAAGATTCTAGCTTTCAAGTGCCACCTTTCAAAACGTCGACTGATTTTGATTTTGAGCCATCCGAAATCCTCTCTGTAGCATACCGGAATTGGAAGGGGTTAAACTTTTGCGGGTGGATGGAAACAGGGAAGCATCTAAAAATCAAGGGTGGGGGTCTGGGATTCGCAGGGTACAGATGGGGCAGGAGGGGGAAGGGAAGAGTAGCTGGGTCAGAAGATGAATGGGGTGGGGGGAGAGAGTAAAATGCCGGCTAAAAGGAAAATCGGAGGGAAGGGGTGAAATAGGGAGGGGGAGAGGGAAGGAGCCCGGGAATGAGA
>NW_011382051.1:0-613 GCF_000754665.1 Bison bison bison
AGTGATGCCATCCAGCCATCTCATTCTGTGTCATCCCCTTCTCCTCCTGCCCTCAATCCCTCCCAGCATCAGAGTCTTTTCCAATGAGACAACTCTTCGAATAAGGTGGCCAAAGTACTGGAGCTTCAGCTTTAGCATCATTCCTTCCAACGAAATCCCAGGGCTGATCTCCTTCACAATGGACGGGTTAGATCTCCCTGCAGTCCAAGGGACTCTCAAGAGTCTTCTCCAAAACCACAGTTCAAAAGCATCAATTCTTCAGCGCTCAGCTTTCTTCACAGTCTAAATCTCACATCCATACATGACCACTGGGAAAACCATAGCCTTGACTAGATGGACTTTTGTTGGCAAAGTAATGTCTCTGCTTTTCAACATGTTATCTATGTTGGTCATAACTTTCCTTCCAAGGAGTAAGCGTCTTTTAATTTCATGGCTGCAGTCACCATTTGCAGCGATTTTGGAGCCCCCCAAAATGAACTCTGACACTGTTTCCACTGTTTCCCCCATCTTCACCACCCAGATAATCACGATGGTGTAATCACTGACCTAAAGCCAGACATCCTGGAACGTGAAGTCAAGTGGGCCTTAGAAAGCATCACTACAAACAAAGCTA
>NW_011382052.1:0-1317 GCF_000754665.1 Bison bison bison
GGAAGGTATGGCAACCACTCCAGTATTCTTGCCTGGAGAATCCCATGGACAGAGGAGCCTGGTAGGCTACAGTCCACGGGGTCAGAAAAAGTTGGACATGACTGAAGTGACTTAGCACACACACACTCATCCTTACTCAAGGTACTTTTTACACATCTTTCATACATTACTGACATATATATAGTTCAGGGATTTGGTGGTGAGAGAGTTTAAGGAGGATATGCTGGGGTGTTTGATAATAGCGTTTGTTTGGAGTGAGGGATTAATTAGAACAAAATAGGACCTATGCGAACTCTCATTACATCTTACAATTATATAAAATCTTGGCTGTGTTCCTAGATTAGCTGCATTCAAGCATCCAGCAATACTCTTGCTTCACTTGCCACTTGATTTAAATGGGACCATAATTGATACTTATAAACCAATAATATGGCTAGAGACCCGTCTCTTATAACCAGCTAGAAAAAATTCCTGAGCCTTATCTCTTCATCTATAAAATAGAAAGAAAATCTGCCTTACTGAAGGAGGGAAGATTTAAATGCAATGAACTATGTAAGATCATGAAACAATGCCTGACATAAAATAGGCCCAGGAGTCTCAGTGCAGGAGACCCGGGTTCCATCCCTGAGTTGGGAAGATTCCCTGGAGTAGGAAATGGCAACCCACTCCAGTATTCCTGCCTGGAGAATTCCATGGACAGAGGAGCCTGATGGGCTACAGTCCATGGGGTCACAAAGAGTTGAACACGACTGAGCGATTGAGCGTGCATGCACACAGACCATAAAGGTTTAGCGACTTCTAGAAAATGCCCATTGACGGAGTCTCCTAATTAAAGAAGTTAACCATCAAAGGGATTGAAACATGTAGGTACAAATCCTTTTATTTTATAGTATTATAAGATTATTTGTTTGTTTTAGTGAAGAGCAAAGAATAAAGAATATAGTAATTGGTATAGTTTAGTTTCTTTACCCCCCAACCCTCCCCTCCCTGCTAAGTTGCTGCTAAGTCGCTTCAGTCGTGTCCGGCTCTGTGTGACCCCATAGATGGCAGCCCACCAGGCTTCGCCGTCCCTGGGATTCTCCAGGCAAGAACACTGGAGTGGGTTGCCATTGGTATAGTTTAGTTTCTTCATCCCAACCCTCCCCTCCCTACTCCACCATCAATTTAGCAAGAACCCCAGGGACCAGACAATTCCAGTCTGGTGGGTCCTTGCCAACAATGGAGTAGAGATTGGAGCCATGTGGACACGAGCCACGGAATGCTAGCAGCTTCTAAAAGTTGGAAGAGGCAAGAAATGGATTCTCTTCCAAAATGAAC
>NW_011382052.1:4949-5277 GCF_000754665.1 Bison bison bison
TACTAATCCCAAACTCCTAATTTATCTCTCCCTCCCCATTTCCCCTTTGGAAACTATGAATTTGTTTTCTATGTCTGTCAGTCTCTCTTTTGTAAATAAGTTCATTTTTATCACTTTTTTAGACTCCAGATACATATGACATCATATGATACTTGTCTTTCTCTGTCTGACTTACTTCACTTAGTATGACAATCTCTAGGTCCATCCATGTTGCTGCCAATTTCATTCTTTTTATGACTCAGTAGTATTCCATTGTATAAATATACCACATCTTCTTATCCATTCAAATGTCAATGGATATTTGGGTTGCTTCCATGTATTGGCTATT
>NW_011382053.1:0-630 GCF_000754665.1 Bison bison bison
GGGTTCAGTTGAGTTTCATTTAATTCCTTGTTCCAGCTTGCATTTCTTTACAAGATCTATAAGCCCCTTCCTATGCTTAGTCAATATTAACTACAGGGTTTTAATCTGTTGCACCTCTCACTCTCAGAGGGGTTCCCTTTTCTTTATTTATTTTGGCTTTCTCTCTTTGCAAGTCTCTTTAGTGTGTAATTTCTGCCCTGGCACAAGGGGGCAAAGGTGGTCACTTATTTCGGCTCACTTGTTCAGTTGAGTTGTGGGGAGGGAGGAAAAATGCAAACAAATAATGTTGGTGTGTATTTTGGGAAAGTGCTTGCAGTGTATGGAACACACTGGGCTTTCCCAAGCTCACGGTGGTGTGTGCTTTCCACGTGTACACTGCTCAGGTTCCAGATTGCTCTTCAGGGGTACTGCCCAATGTGGGCCCTGCATTTCCTGCAATTCCCAGGTCTAATCTGCTCAGGTTCAGGTTTTCAGGTACACCGCAAAGTCACAGACTCAGATGCACGTGCGTTTTGTGCCCTTCCCAGGTCCCAGCAGCTCAGGCGACCAGGTGCTTGGCCAACGCACTGTCCCAAGTGGGCCATGCATCTTAATTACCTACTGGGTCCAGGCCGCTCAGTTTCCTGGGTG
>NW_011382054.1:0-634 GCF_000754665.1 Bison bison bison
ACTACAGGCCAATATCACTGATAAACATAGATGCAAAAATCCTTAACAAAATTCTAGCAATCAGAATCCAACAACACATTAAAAAGAAATTCTTAATCTCAGAAAAAGCAACTAAAGAATGAGGACAAGAAAATAATAAAAACAACAATATAAAAACTTTCTTCTCAGCTAAAGGGTCTAAATTTCAAGTTCCTATCAAGTGCAAAGAGGAAAAATGATACAAATGCAGATGCTAACTACAGACAAAAACAAAGAGAAACTTAAAAGTTCCTAGGAACAGAGGCCAGAGGGTACCAGCTTATGAAAAAGACATGAATATCATATCATGATCAAGCTTCCCATCAATACACTAGGTCCAAGAAGGCAGTGGAGTTGTGCTTTCAAAGTTGTCAGACAATTTATTTTTGGAAACATAACTCTAATTAAAGTCAAAACTTTAACTGAAATCTTACAAATTCTTTAAAACTCATATGGAACTAAGAAGAAATATATATGCATAATTGCATACATATAGTATATATTTCTGTATATTATACAATATATCAATGTATTATACCAAATTTTTATTCTACTGAATTATAATTAATATAATAAAGTACATGCTTATATCTTGTAAATAATATTTGCATTAGTA
>NW_011382055.1:0-746 GCF_000754665.1 Bison bison bison
TGATGTATCCTCACTTTTGGATCTTTGAAGTAAGTGTTCATATTCTCTTTAAGTTGAAGATAAGGATGAGTTGGTTTTACGTGTACAGATTCTTGTTCTGAAACACTGAGATGACTTTATGTATTCAGTAGTGCTTGCTTTTCCCTACATATTATTAGAAATTGTTTTGTCTACCACTCTTGCTGCAATAGGTTTATATGGATTTTGTATTTAAGATGTATCTGTGGGAAGAAATTAATATCAAGTTCCAGATGTATCCCTTCCATCCACCAAGGTCCTTGGCTACCATAAGTTTCTTGCCAGTTTGGATGTCCACATCACATTTATGTGGGTGCACACTGCAGTGGATTTCTGTATCCCACCACTCCAATGTATCCCATGATATTTCTTGAAATGTTCCTTCATTTTAGTGTGATGATCTCTGGATTTCTCTCTATTGGTGAAGAGGGCCTACTTTCAAATTTCAATCCTGATTAAAGCTTCATTCCAGACCTATATCACACTTCTTTATCCATTCCTCTATCCAAGTGCACTATCTTAACTTTCATTTCTTTGATGTTCTGAAAGATGCAGCAAGACCTAGTTTGGGGTGTGTGGTGTTTGAAATCTGTACATGTCTGAAATACTGCAGGAGAGGATTTGATTTATCATGCTGTCACGACATCTTTATTTATTTTTCTCTCATGGGAGTGCACCTTTCTAGTCATGTCCATAGTGGCTCTTACCAGGTCCATTAAAGCATTACC
>NW_011382056.1:0-516 GCF_000754665.1 Bison bison bison
TAACTAATACTGCTGTATGTATACATAAAAATTGTTGAAACTAAATCCTAAAATGTAATATCACAAGAAAATTGATTTTTATTTTTTATGTCTATATGAGATGATGGGTGTTCAATAAACTTATAATCATTTCATGATGTATGTAAGTCAAATCATTATCTTGTACACCTAAGATTTATACAGTACCCAATATCAGTTACACATGATAAAACTGGAAGAAAAATAATACTAAAAATAAGTTTTAAAAAGCCTATTAAATTGAAAGAAACAATCATATGCTAAACTCTTTGAAGCATTTATTTTGTGGAGTTTTTTACCATCAAGGACGAATTAGGACTCTTTTATCAGATGATTAGTATTTTTAAAATAAACATGTCTCATTAACTCAAAATTCATGGTAGCTTCAATATTTGATTCCTCCAAATTAAGATCTATATTTTAGCAAAAATTTGAGGTTTTATTCCAATTCCAAAGAAGGGCAATGCGAAAAAATGCTCAAACTACCGCATAATTGCA
>NW_011382057.1:0-590 GCF_000754665.1 Bison bison bison
TATTGGATAATGGCGTTTTTGGTTTCTCATTAGAGATATTGCCTTGCACTTAACTTTTCGATTCACTGATAATAGAGCAAATGAGGCACATTTCCAGAGGCTTCTTTCTAAGCATTGACCAAGTATTTACTTGTTGATATTTCCATCCTGATCATGTGATTTACGCCTGTTTTTTTTTTTTGGTCTGCCACCGCTGGCCATTTTCTAAGGGTAGTCGTCATTAAAGCCCAGACGCCTCGTTTATAGTCAGTGTCCATCAACCCAGGGTTTAAGGTTGCTGTTCCTGAGCGTGGCGACAAGGCATCAGCATTTCTTCGGGTTCTCCTCTTGTTACCATGGTAACTGCATCTTTAGAAGTATGTGGCATTTCCACTGGTAAATGACAGTAGTATGAGATAGAGGAAGCCCCTGAATGCTTGTGTCTCCTTCCTACTCGGTTTTATTGTAGTTCATATTTCTTTTTTGAGGAAGGTGATGAACATTGTTTCCTTTGTTGTGGCTGTACAGATTATTCAGATTCCTGCTCCCTTACACCAATACACAGACATTCAACAATGGTTATTTCCTCCGACCTGCTCTCAGAAAGTGTG
>NW_011382058.1:0-647 GCF_000754665.1 Bison bison bison
GGCCTCCCTCTTCATTTCCAAGTTTCCTTATCAGATGGGGGAAAATGTGTCTTGTTCAGGCAAGAAGGACACTGACGTTTTATCTTCGCGCCGAGGTCAAAGGGGTGCAGTCGAGCTCTCTGGGCCTGGAGTCGCTCAAGCACCTGGAAAGAGCATTCTTTCCCCTTGGAGACATGGTTTTCATTTCCACCTTGCTCCAAACAAAAGCCAGGCGGCTGGCCTTGAGCGCCACGGTGGAAAAACAAACTCTGAACTGAAGTCCCTCTCACATCTCTGCTGACTTTTCCAGACCACAAATGGGGACGTGCTGACGGACAAGAATGGGTGGATTTATGGCAAGACAACAGGAAGAGGCATGGGAAGCAGGAGGTGTGGCTTCTAGCACGCCGGGACCGGTGATGTGTCCTCATCATGGGGCAAGGGCCGGGAGAAGAGTCTCTCGGGCTCCAGGTCTGTGTTTCTCCACAGTGGCCTGGACTCTGAGAGGCAAGCAGGACAGGAAAGGCCTCGCTTCCTTAGTGTGGAGCTGCTGTTACCCTGGAAACGGCCCTTCTGGCCTACGGGGCCTAATAACATTCCTCAAAGTTTTTAGGAGTTGTGAGTTTTGGAATGATTACATAAACGTGGCTTTGTGGGCGCTGAGCGCT
>NW_011382059.1:0-579 GCF_000754665.1 Bison bison bison
AAGTTTCACTTCTAAGCAGATTGCTAAAATTTTTAACCATTATGAATGCAAGCTTTCAAAAAGAGTCTCCTACCTCCCTGACTAAAGAAAATGGATTGAGGCAGGATGGAGGAAACAAGTGAAATAGGTGAGGGAACTTAAGAGGTACAAACTCCAAAATATAAAATAAGTAAAAGGGGATTGGGGGCAAAAAATAAATATAAAAAATTTTAAAAATAAATAAATCACAGAATTATACAACATAGGAAATATATTCAATAATATTGGAATAATTTTGCATGGTGACAGTTGGTAACTAAACTTATTGTGTACTGTATAAAATATTAAATTACTAATTATGGCAGAAAGTGAAGAGGAACTAAAAAGCCTCTTGAAGAAAGTGAAAGAGGAGAATGAAAAAGTTGGCTTAATGTTCAACATTCAGAAAACGAAGATCATGGCATCTGGTCTCATCACTTCATGGGAAATAGATGGGGAAACAATGGAAACACTGTCAGACTTTATTTTTGGGGGCTCCAAAATCACTGCAGATGGTGACTGCAGCCATGAAATTAAAAGACGCTTACTCCTTGGAAGGAA
>NW_011382060.1:0-588 GCF_000754665.1 Bison bison bison
ATATGAAGGGATGGGTCATAATAGCACAACAAGTGGTGCACAAATGTGGCTCAGGCTGCAGTAATCCTGTGGGACCCACTAGCTCTTGGGGGCAGGGAGTGAGGGGGATGGTAGGGAGATGGGAGCTCGTGTGTGTGGGGTGGCCTTAGGCTGAAGAATGGGTGGGAAGACAGCACAGGACATGGTGGACAGGCTCTGGGGAGATCAGCCAAATAGGCAGGGCCCTAGGCAGTGAGCCACTCTCGAGCTGCTGGCCAAAAATTAGTGCAAAGCCTGAGAGCGTGGTGGGTGGCACCCTTACGCACACATCCCTAGACCAGATAGCATCTTCGACGGTTCCTGGTCTGCAGCCCACCCACGTGGCATATTCTGCTCCAGGGAGGTAGTGGGTTTTGCATCTGCTGCTAGCCCAGGCACAGTCATTGACCAGGCTCTGGAAATTCCAACCACAGGTTCCTGCTCCACAGTCCAAACAGCAAACTCCTGTGTCCCTCGGGCCCGTCAATAACTGGGAACTCTCCCTGAGTATCCAAAGGATAAGCAGGGGCACCACGTGGCTGGATACTTTAATCCATGGGATAGAGAACC
>NW_011382061.1:0-580 GCF_000754665.1 Bison bison bison
ACATGACTGAGTGACTTTCACTACCACTACTATACATGAAAATCAAGAAACTGATGCAGCCACTATTGAAAAGAGTAAGCAGTTCTTTTATAATTTTTTTTCTCCTAACGGTAATTGCTTTTCAGAATTTTGTTGCTTTCTTTCAAACCTCAACATGAATCAGCCATATGTATACATATATTCCTTCCTTTTGAACCACCTGCCCATTGTCTCCTTCCCTCGTATAGAGTTTTTTAATACTCTAAAAATACAGTTAGTATATGATCCAACAATAACACTACTGGGCATATATCCATTAAGATGAAAACTCCCATCAGAAAAGTGATATGCACAACAGTGTTTATAGTAGCACAATGTACAGTAGCAAAGACATGCAAACGACCTTAAGGCACTTAAATATGTCAGTGGATAAAGACAGATATATTATGCATACAATGGAATATTTTCCATAAGAAAGAATGAAATAATGTTATTCTTTCCAACATGGGTGGATCTAGAGATGATCATACTAAATAAGTCAGAGAAAGACATGAGGAGCTTAGGTGGGTTCAGCTTACCTTGACACATCCTTTGGACCTCA
>NW_011382062.1:0-3217 GCF_000754665.1 Bison bison bison
ATCCCGTGATTGATCATGCACTGATCAGATGGCTATCACGCACTGATCACGTGGCTATCATGAACGATCGGGTGACTGAGCATGCAGTGGGCACCTGACTGAATGGGACTGATCATGTGACTGATTATGCGCTGATCACGTGGCTATCATGCCCTGATGATGTGCCTCAGGAGGCAATAATCAAAGAGCTGAACAGGCATGAATCCTGCAATCAGCAGGCAATAATCATGGAGCTCACATGTGACAAATCATGCTCCTCAACTGGCAATAATCAAGCAGCTCAGCAGGCAGGATTCACAGAACCCAGCTGGCAATTATTACGCAGATGAGCAGGCAGGAACCACACAGATCAGCCGGCAATTATCAAGCAGATGAGCAGACAGGTATCACGCAGCTCAGCTGGCAATTATCAAGCAGATGAGCATGCAGGAATCACGCAGCTCAGCCGGCAATTATCAAGCAGATGAGCAGGCAGGAATCACGCAGCTCAGCTGGCAATTGTCAAACAGAGGAGCAGGCAGGAATCATGCAGCTCAGCAGGCCCTGATCATGTGACAGATCATGCAGTGATGACGTGACTGATCATGCACTGATCACGTGGCTATCATGCACTGATCACGTGGCTGATCATTCACTGATCACGTGTATCACGCACTGATCACGTAGCTGATCATGCACTGATCATGTGACTGATCATGCACTGATCACGTAGCTATCATGCACTGATCATGTGGCTCTCATGCACTGATCGCCTGGCTTATCATGCACTGATCACGTAGCTATAATGCACTGATCACGTGGCTGATCTTGCACTTATAACATGGCTATCATGCTCTGATCACGTGGCTGATCATGCACTGATCCCGAAGCTATCATGCACTGATAACGTGACTGCGCATGCACTTATCACGTGACTGATCCTGCACTGATCACGTGGCTATCATGCACTGATCAAGTGACAGATCATGCACTGATCACGAGACTAATCATGGACTGATCACCTGGCTATCATGCACTGATCACGTAGCTGATCATACATTGATCACGTGACTGGGCATGCACTGATCACGTGGCTGATCATGCAGTGATCACGTGGCTATCATGCACTGATCACGTGACTGTGCATGCACTGATCACATAACTGTATGCACTGATCACGTGGCGATCATGCACTGATCACATGGCTGATCATACACAGATCATCTGACTGCTCATGCATTGATGACGTGACTGATCATGCACTTATAACATGGCTATCATGCTCTGATCACGTGGCTGATCATGCACTGACCACGTGACTGATCATGCACTGATCCCGTGACTGTGCATGCACTGATCACATAACTGTATGCACTGATCACGTGGCGATCATGCACTGATCACATGGCTTATCATACACAGATCATGTGACTGATCATGCACTGATCACGTGGTTATCATGCACTGATCCTGTGTTCGATCATGCACTGATCATGTGACTGATCATGCACTGATCATGTAGCTATCATGCACTGATCACGTGACTGCGCATGAACTGACCACGTGACTGACCATGCACTGATCATGTGGCTATTATGCACTGATCACGTGGCTGATCATACACTGCTCACGTAACTGATCATGCACTGATCATGTGGCTCTCATGCACTGATTGCCTGGCTTATCACGCACTGATCACCTAGCTATAATGCACTGATCACGTGACTGATCATGCACTTATAACATGGATATCATGCTCTGATCACGTGGCTGATCATGCACTGATCCCGAAGCTATCATGCACTGATCACGTAGCTGATCATGACTGATCACGTAGCTGATCATGATCTGATCACGTGACTGAACATGCACTGATCGCGTATATATCATGCACTGATAACGTGATTGCCCATGCATGATCATGTGACTGACCATGCACTGATCACGTGGCTATCATGCACTGATCACATGGCTGAACATACACTGATCACGTGACTCATCATCCAGTGATCACGTAGCTATCAAGCACTGATAACGTGACTGTGCATGCACTGGTCACGTGAATGACATGCACTGATCATGTGGCTGTTCAGGCACTGTTAACATGGCTGATCATGCACGGATCATGTGACTGATCATGCACTGATCACGTGGCTATCATGCACTGATCACGTGGATGATCATACACTGATCACATGACTACACATGCACTGATCATGTAAATGATCATGCACTTATAAAGTGGCTATCATGCACTGATCACCTGGCTGATCATGCACTAACCACGTGACTGATCATGCACTGATCGCGTAGCTATCATGCACTAATAACCTGACTGCGCATGCATTCATCACGTGACTTGTCACACACAGATAATGTGGCTGATCATGCACTGATCACGTGGCTGATCATACACTAATCACGTGGCTGATCATGCACTAATCACGTTGCTTATCATGCGCTGATCAGGTGGCTATCATGCACTGATCACGTGTCTATCATGCACTGAACACGTGGATGATCATACACTGATCACGTGACTGCACATGCACTGATCATGTAAATGATCATGCACTTATTAAGTGGCTATCATGCACTGATCACGTAGCTATAATGCACTGATCACGTGGCTGATCTTGCACTTATAACATGGCTATCATGCTCTGATCACGTGGCTTATCATGCACTGATCAGGTGGCTATCATGCACTGATCACGTGTCTATCATGCACTGAACACGTGGCTGATCATACACTGATCACTTGACTGCCCATGCACTAATCATGCGACTGCACTTGCACTGGTCACGTAATTGAAGGCAATGATAAACTGGCTATCATGCACTGATCACGTGACTGTTCATGCACAGATCACGTGGCTATCATGCACTTATCATTTGACTGTGCATGCACTAATCACGTGGTTGATCATGCACTGATCAAGTGGCTGATCATGCACTAATCACATGGCTGATCATGAACTGGTCACGTGACTGAGCATGCAGTGATCACGTGTCTGAATTTTGCTGATCATGTGACTGATCATGCACTTATCCCGTGGCTATCATACATTGATGATGGGCCTCAGGAGGCAATAATCAAAGAGCTGAGCAGGCATGAATCACGCAATCAGTTGGCAATAATCATGGACATCAGCTGTGATGAATCATGCTGCTGAGCTGGCAATAATCAAGCAGCTGAGAAGGTAGGAATCACACGGCTCAGCTCACAATTGTCAAG
>NW_011382062.1:5808-7910 GCF_000754665.1 Bison bison bison
TGATCACGTAGCTGATCATGAACTGATCACATAGCTGATCATGATCTGATCACGTGACTAAACATGCACTGATCGCGTATATATCATGCACTGATAACGTGATTGTCCATGCACTGATCATGTGACTGATCATGCACTGATCACGTGACTGACCATGCACTGATCATGTGGCTATTATGCACTGATCACGTGGCTGATCATAAACTGATCACGTAACTGATCATGCACTGATCATGTGACTGATCATGCACTAATCACGTTGCTGATCATGAACTTATCACGTGACTGAGCATGCAGTGATCACATGTCTGAATGGCCCTGATCAAGTCACTGATCATGTGCTGATCACGTGGAAATCATACACTGATCACGTGACTGCACATGCACTGATCATGTAAATGATCATGCACTTATAAAGTGGCTATCATGCACTGATCACGTGATTGATCATGCACTGATAAAGTGACTGATCATGCACTGATCACGTGACTGATCATGCACTGATCACGTGGCTATCATGCACTGATCACGAGACAGCGCATGCACTGATCACGCAACTGTATGCACTGATCACGTGGCTATCATGCACTGATCACGTAGCTGATCATGCACTGATCACGTGGCTATCACGCACTGATCACGCAGCTGATCATGCACTGATCATGTGACTGATCATGCACTAATCACGTTGCTGATCATGCACTTATCACGTGATTGACCATGCAGTGATCACATGTCTGAATGCCCCTGATCAAGTCACCGATCATGTGCTGATCTCGTGGATATCCTGCACTGATCGCGTGGATGATCATACACTGATCACGTGACTGATCATGCACTTATAACATGGCTATCATGCTCTGATCACGTGGCTGATCATGCACTGACCACGTGAATGACCATGCACTGATCATGTGGCATTATGCACTGACCACGTGGCTGATCATACACTGCTCACGTAACTGATCATGCACTGATCATGTGGCTCTCATGCACTGATCGCCTGGCTTATCATGCACTGATCACATAGCTATAATGCACTGATCACGTGGCTCATCTTCCACTTATACCATGGCTATAATGCTCTAATCAAGTGGCTGATCATGCACTGCTCCCAAAGCTATCATGCACTGATAACGTGACTGTGCATACACTGATCACCTGATTGATCATACACTGATCCCCTGGCTATCATGCACTGATCACGTGACAGATCATGCACTGATCACGAGACTAATCAAGGACTGATCATGTGACTAATCATGCACTGATCATGTAGCTATCATGCACTGATCACCTGGCTGATGATACACTGATCACATGACTCATCATGCACTGATCGAGTAGCTATCATGCACTGATAACGTGACTGTGCATGAACTGATCACGTGAATGACATGCACTGATCATGTGGCTGTTCAGGCACAGTTAACATGGCTGATCATGCATGGATAAGGTGACTGATCATGCACTGATCACGTGGCTATCATGCACTGTTCACGTGGATGATCATACACTGATCACGTGACTGCACATGCACTGATCATGTAAATGATCATGCACCTATAAAGTGGCTATCATGCACTGATCACGTGGCTGATCAAGTACTAACCAAGTGACTGATCATGCACTGATCGCGTAGCTATCAGCACTACTAACCTGACTGCGCATGCATTCATCACGTGACTTGCCATACACTGATAATGTGGCTGATCATGCACTGATCACTTGACTGTTCATGCACAGATTACGTGGTTATCATGCACTGATCACTTGACTGTGCATGCACTAATCACGTGGATGATCATAAACTGATCACGTGACTGTTCGTGCACAGATAACGTGGCTATCATGCACTGATCATTTGACTGTGCATGCACTAATCACGTGGTTGATCATGCACTGATCACGTGGCTATCATACATTGATGATGTGCTTCAGGAGGCAATAATCAAAGAGCTGAGCAGGCATGAATCACGCAATCAGTAGGCAATAATCATGGACATCAGCTGTGATGAATCATGCTGCTCAGCTGGCAATAATCAAGCAGCTGAGAAGGCAGGAATCACACGGCTCAGCTCACAATTGTCAAGCAGATGAGC
>NW_011382062.1:8010-9238 GCF_000754665.1 Bison bison bison
TGACAGATCATGCACTGATCACATGGCTATCATTGACTGATCACTTGACTGTGCAGGCACTTATCACGTGGATGATCATACACTAATCACGTGACTGATCATGCACTGATCACGTGGCTATCATGCACTGAATACGTGGATGATCATACACTGATCACGTGACTGCACATGCACTGATCATGTAAATGATCATGCACTTATAAAGTGGCTATCATGCACTGATCACGTGGTTGATCATGCACTAACCACGTGACTGATCATGCTCTGATCGTGTACCTATCATGCACTAATAACGTGACTGCTCATGCATTGATCACGTGACTGATCATGCACTTATAACATGGCTATCATGCTCTGATCACGTGGCTCATCATGCACTGATCCCGTAGCTATCATGCACTAATCACGTGGTTGATCATGCACTGATCAAGTGGCTGATCATGCACAGATCACGTGGCTATCATGCTCTGATCATTTGACTGTGCATGCACTAATCACGTGTTTGATCATGCACTGATCAAGTGGCTGATCATGCACTAATCACATGGCTGATCATGAACTGGTCACATGACTCAGCATGCAGTGATCACGTGTCTGAATTTTGCTGATCATGTGACTGATCATGCACTTATCACGTGGCTATCATACATTGATGATGTGCCTCAGGAGGCAATAATCAAAGAGCTGAGCAGGCATGAATCACGCAATCAGTAGGCAATAATCATGGACATCAGCTGTGATGAATCATGCTGCTGAGCTGGCAATAATCAAGCAGCTGAGAAGGCAGGAATCACACGGCTCAGCTCACAATTGTCAAGCAGATGAGCAGGCAGGCATCAAGCAGCTCAGCTGCAATAATCCAGTAGATGAGCAGCCAGGAATCACGAAGCACAGCTGGCAATTATCAAGCAAATGAGCAGGCAGGAATCACTCAGCTCAGCTGGCCATTGTCAAGCAGCTAAGCAGACAGGAATAACGCAGCTCAGTAGGCCCTCTACCCGTGACTCAGCACGCACAGTTCACCTGGCTGATCATACACTGATCACTTGACAGATCATGCACTGATCACATGGCTGTCATTGACTGATCACTTGACTGTGCAGGCACTTATCACGTGGATGATCCTACACTGATCACGTGACTGATCATGCACTGATCACGTGGCTATCATGCACTGAATACGTGGATGATCATACACTGATCACGTGACTGCACGTGCACTGATCAT
>NW_011382062.1:9338-10354 GCF_000754665.1 Bison bison bison
CTGATCGCCTGGCTTATCATGCACTGATCACGTAGCTATAATGCACTGATCACGTGGCTGATCTTGCACTTATAACATGGCTATCATGCTCTGAACACGTGGCTGATCATTCACTGATCCCTTAGCTATCATGCACTGATAAGGTGACTGCGCATGCACTGATCACGTGATTGATCATGCACTGATCACGTGGCTATCATGCACTGACCAGGTGACTGATCATGCACTGATCACGTGGCTATCATGCACTGATCCCGTGACTGTGCATGCACTGATCACATAACTGTATGCCCTCATCACGTGGCGATCATGCACTGATCACATGGCTTATCATACACAGATCGTCTGAATGATCATGCACTGATCACGTGGTTATCATTCACTGATCATGTGTTCGATCATTCACTTATCATGTGGCTGATCATGCACTGATCATGTAGCTATCATGCACTGATCACGTGACTGGGCATGAACTGACTACGTGACTGACCATGCACTGATCATGTGGCTATTATGCACTGATCACGTGGCTGATCATGCACTGATCACGTGGCTATCATACACTCATCACGTGATGACCATACACTAATCATGTGACTGCACATGCACTGATCACGTAATTGAAGGCAATGATAATGTGGCTATCATGCACTGATCACGTGGCTGATCATGCACTAACCACGTGACTGATCATGCTCTGATCGCGTAGCAATCATGCACTAATAACCTGACTGCTCATGCATTGATCACGTGACTAATCATGCACTTATAACATGGCTATCATGCTCTGAACACGTGGCTGGTCATTCACTGATCCCTTAGCTATCATGCACTGATAAGGTGACTGTGCATGCACTGATCACGTGATTGATCATGCACTGATCACATGCAAATGTATGCACTGATCACGTAGCTATCATGCACTGATCACGTGGCTGATCATACACTGATCACGTGGCCGATCATGCACTAATCACGTTGCTCATCATGCACTTATCACGTGACTGAGCATGCAG
>NW_011382063.1:0-697 GCF_000754665.1 Bison bison bison
TAAGTAAAACCCAAGTAATTCCAATAGCCATGTAGAGCCCTCTATGATCTGGACCCTCATTACTTCTCATTATTCTGTTCCAGCTACACTGTCTGTGCCCACACAAACTAGGCATTTTCTTCCTCAGAACTTGGAATGTGTAACTTTTTGAGAGTTCTTTTCATTATACTTCATTGCTTGGTAGAACCTTAAGACTTTTGGGATAGAGAGACTTTGGCTTACTATAGCTCCAAAAGTGAGATCCCACTATTTAGAAAAGTGGTGGGGGGCTTCCCTGGTGGTTCAATGGTTAAGACTCTGTTTCCAATGCAGGGGGCTCGGGTTCAATCCCTGGTCAGGGAGCTAAGATCCCATATGCCCTGCCATGTCCCCTCCCCCACCAAAAATTTTTTTTCAAAAAAGGGGCAGTGTGAAATAATACGAAAAGTTCCCCAAATGTCCTACACTTACGGTAGATTACTTTCATTAATCAGTAGTCATCACAATCCATTCCTTTTGCATAGTTAGTGCATAAAAATTTACCTATAGTTTCACAAACTCTCTCCTTTTAAGATTGGTGCTGGGTGATAGTACCTAGTAATAAAGACTGCTTTGCATTGAGCTCTGTAAGACCTGATTTTGCCTTTTCACTTTCATGCATTGGAGAAGGAAATGGCAACCCACTCCAGTATTCTTGCCTGGAGAATCCCAGGGACAG
>NW_011382064.1:0-577 GCF_000754665.1 Bison bison bison
TGGATACATGTATATGTATGGCTGAGTCCCTTCACCGTTCACCTGAAACTATCACAATATTGTCAATCACATATACCCCAAAACTAAATAAAAAGTTTTTTTTTTAAAAAAAAAACAAAACCCTAATCCCTAATGTGATAGTGTTTGGAAATGGGGCCTTGGGAGAGGGATTAGGTTTAGATGAGGTCATGAGGGTGCAGCCTTCATGATGGCATTGGTGCCCTTACAAGAAGAGATACTGTAGAGTTCAGTGTCTCTCTTTTCCTCTGCCATGTAAGGATGCATCAAGATGGCAGCCATCAGCAACCAAGAAGAGAGCACTCACCAGGACCCTATCCTGTTGATGCCCTGATCTTGGGCTTCCCAGCCTCCAGAACTGTAAGAAAATAAATGGCTGTTGTTTAAGCCACCCAGTCTATGGTATTCTGTTACAGTAGCCCGAGCTGACTAAGATAAAACATATTAAAGAATCTGAAGATAAAACTCAAAACAAGTCAGCACCTTATTGGTGAGGCATTATGGGAAGAGCACTGGTCAGGGATATTGGGTTGGCCAAAAAGTTCACTCATTTTTTTCT
>NW_011382065.1:0-808 GCF_000754665.1 Bison bison bison
GACAGAAATGGTACGGATGTAACAGAAGCAGAAGCTATTAAGAAGAGGAGGGAAGAATACACAGATGAAATATGCACAAAAGATCTGCATGATCCAGTTAAGCACAATGGTGTGATCACTCACCTAGAGCCAGACGTCCTGGAATGCAAAGTCAAGTTGGACCTTAGAAGCATAACTACAAACAAAGCTCGTGGAGGTGGTGGAATTCAGTTGAGCTCTTTCAAATTCTAAAAGATGGTGTTGTGAGTGTGCTGCCCTCTATATGCCAGCAGATTTGGAAGACACAGCTGTGGCCAGACCACTGGAAAAGTTCAGTTTTCATTCCAACCGCAATAAAGGCAATCCATCGAATGTGCAAACTACTACTTAACTGCACTCATCTCACACATTCGCAAAGTACTGCTCAAAATTCCCAAAGCCAGGCTTCAACAGAATGTGAACCATGAGCTTCCAGATGTTCAAGCTCGATTTAGAAAGGTCAGAAGAACCTGAGATCAAATTACCAACACCCATTGGGTTATCAAAAGAGCCAGAGAACACCAGAAAACATCTACTCCTTTTGACTATGTCAAAGACTTGTTTGTGTAGATCACAACAAAACATTTTAAATTCTTCTAAACATGGGACTACTAGAGTATGTTATATGCCTCCTGATAAATCTGTATGCAGCTCAAGAAGCAACAGTCAGAAAAGGAAATGGAACAACAGACAGGTTCTGAGTTGGGAAAGGAATATTTCAAGGCTGTACTGTCAACCTCTTTAATTGAACTTACATGAAGAGTTCATCACACAAAAATGCCAGACTGAA
>NW_011382066.1:0-577 GCF_000754665.1 Bison bison bison
AAAAAAAAAAAAAAACTTAAAGCATTTAGAAGTTAGGAGAGTGGTAATCCTCAGGAATAGTCAGTGGAAATGAGTAAGGGAAGAGCTTCAGCGGGGCTGATTTCTTGATCTGAGTGCTTATGACACAAATGTGTTAAGTTTATGAGAAAAAAAATAAAAACCTACAGCAATCATTATACTTATTTGTAAGTGAAGTAATGAAAGCTTTCTTCTTGAGACTAGAAACTAAATAAGGATGCCGCTAACACCATTGCTTTTCAACAATTTAAAGGAAGTCCTAGCCAGTGCAATAGAGAAGAAAGAGAAATAAAGGACTAAGTAATGAAAAGGAAGAAATAAAACTGCTGTTATGATGCAGAATACCCAAAGGAATACAGATAAACTGATAATACAAATAAGAATATTTAAGGAATCTCCACACTGTTCTCCATAGTGGCTGTACGAGTTTGCATTCCCACCAACAGTGTAAGAGGGTTCCCTTTTCTCCACACCCTCTCCAGCATTTATTATTTGTAGACTTTTGGATCGCAGCCATACTGACTGGTGTGAAATGGTACCTCATAGTGGTTTTGATTTG
>NW_011382067.1:0-510 GCF_000754665.1 Bison bison bison
ACATGACTGAGCGACCAAGAACAGCACACTCACAAATTTCTAAACATGCCTCCCATGAAGAAACCTGCAGTTTAGCTTGAGCAGAATGATTATCTGACCTTTTCCTTATTTCCAATCACCTTTGCCCACACTCTCCAGACTTCACCTTTATCACATAAATATTCCAAGCTCTACTACTTGAAAGACACAGACTTGAGATTCATTCTCCCATCTCTTCACTTTGCTGAATAAACCCTATCTCTGCTGCAAACCTCAGTGTCTCAGCATTTGGCTGGCTGCACTTCTAGCAAATGGATCTGTTTCTGGAATACTTGGAGCAAGATGGTAAACAAAAATCTGCCTAGGCATTGGCTTTTCATATAAAAGAGCTCCTAGGCTACAGACTTAAAATAACACCTGAGTCCCCCACAGGGCAGTATTCTAGGGGACCACTATGAAAACAATGGCCCAAACATCAATGTTTCATTTGTAATCAACTGGGACACTTGATAAAAGATTATCCTTAATGAT
>NW_011382068.1:0-882 GCF_000754665.1 Bison bison bison
TTAAAATGTGCTGATGGTTCTGTTGGAAATAGGTCATTCTTGGGACAGTTGTAACAGTTTGCCTTTCTCCCACTTGTTTTGCCTTCTGATCATCTCATGCTTGTTTATAATAGACATAGTATTATTTATTTTTTTAAAAGTTTCTATACTTAGTTTTTTGGCCATGCTGCACAGCTTATGGTATCTTAGTTCCCCAAGCAGGGATCAGACCAGTGTCCCGGCAGTGAAAGTGCCAAGTCTTAACCTTTGGACCACCATGGAATTTCCGCTTAGTGTTTTCATGTAAGAAATGACTGAATCAGAGCCATAGATGTTAGATTTGCGGGAAGCCAATTTAATGATGGTGGGTAGCAGTGTGCAGGAGACTCTGTGTGCCGGGCACGTGCTTTCCAAGCCTGTCATCTTATCCCCAGGTGAGGTCCAGGCTGCTGCTATCCCCATTCAGCAGACATAGACACTGAGGCTTAGCGAGGCCGGGCACACTGCCCAGGCTCTCACACCCAGCAGCGTGGTGTGGACTGGTCTGATCAGAGCCCGGACACTTAACCATGGTGCTGTCCAGCCCGCTTTCCTCCAGAGGCTCTCGTGTCCATCACGGCATCCCTGATGGAGGGAGCATCAGGAGGGAGCTCTCTGCCTCTCCCCTCGGGTCACGTGGATGAGCCCCTGTTGTTGGAGTCCAGTGCCCCAAGGGATGGCCTTCCTTGTCCCTCTCCTGCTCCCAGCCCCCTGACCGAGCACTCCTGGGCCTTCCCGCAGGACTGGGGTGGCCGTGCTCCAGTTCAGGCAGCTCAGTGCACAGGAGACCTTCTGCTGAGCACAGCAGACCAGCGCTGTCCCCCTGGGGTTGGTGACCTGGGTGTGCTGCTCGCCTGCTCTGTG
>NW_011382069.1:0-551 GCF_000754665.1 Bison bison bison
CATGATCTTCGTTTTTTTAATGTTGAAGAAAAATTAACAGTGTATTTTAAAAATGATAAGAGCATATAGCCACTTATGCCTTTATAATTGTTTATTCTCATAGTTCTCCCTGAAAATATGTGTATTATTTTCTGTTATTTTAATATTTTTAAATATATAATGTTTCTGTCTAGATATTTTGTTGGGGGCCAGAGTGAGGTACTCCGCCCGTGACAAAGGTCATGAGGAAGGAGGCTCGACATACGCAAAGGCGGGATCGAGCCTCAGGAGTCCCCCTGGAAATCCTCGAGCGTCTACCCCCATAACCAGAGCCTGCCTACTTTACTACTTTGTGCTCTTACCTACACCTCTGACTTTACGGGGGGCTGTCCCCACCACCTCTTTCGGAGAAGGAGTTAACCTAGAGCTCCAGTCAATAAAAACTCTTGGGTGTGACAAGAGTGTTTTAACCTACAAACTCCTCTGAAGGTTCTCTAGCCTGCCTGACAGGCTCCTCCGGCCACATGTGATTGCTCACAGCCTCCCAACCGTGAGAGGCACAAGATGCTTTA
>NW_011382070.1:0-615 GCF_000754665.1 Bison bison bison
AGTCAGCTTCTAGAGCTTGGATAACATTCCTTCCCTCTAGACCTAAGCCAGTGTTTGCTTTGAGAGTATGACCACCCTGATATATCTCCCATCCCCGTTGACATCAGTCACTATGGGAGCTGAGGCCCCCACATCATCCTTCCTTCCTCCAATGCTTTTTTTCTTTTTTAACTAATTAATTAGTTTATTTTTGGCTGCAGCGGGCTTTTGTTCCTGCACATGGTCTTTTCTCTGGTTGTGGAGAGCAGGGGCAATGCCGATACCCTAGTTGTGGTGTGAGGGTTTCTCATGATGGCGGCTTCTCTTGTTATGGAGCACAGACTCTAGGATGTTAGAGCTTCAGTAACTGCAGCACACGGGCTTCAGTAGTTGCGGCTCATGGGCTCTAAAGCACAGGCTCAGCAGTTGTGGCACACAACTTAGTTGCTCTGTGGTATGTGGGACCTTCCGGGACCAGGGATCAAATCCACGTCTCCTGCGTTGGCAGGTGGATTCCTAACCACTAAGTCACCAGGGAAGCCCTGTTCCTCCAATTCTAATCCCTTTTCCCATACCTGCTGCACACCCATCCTTACCCTTGCACACCTATCCCCTTTACCATCAAATTACCATATT
>NW_011382071.1:0-570 GCF_000754665.1 Bison bison bison
TGGACTGTTAGCCTGCCAGGCTCCTCTGTCCATGGAATTCTCCAGGCAAGAATACTAGAGTGCATTGCCATTCCCTTCTCCATTGGATCTTCCTGACCCAGGGATAAAACATGGGTCTTCTGCATCACAGGCAGATTCTTTACTGTCTGAGGTATATCTCTATAAAATTAGTAATTCATTTTTTGTTACTGTCGAGTTGGAATTTTAGTCAAGTGGATTCTAGTATCTGAAGGGGTAGAGGATTAGAAGTAAAAAAGAGAAGAAAGATGTTTCATGGAGAAAAGCAGAATGGCTGAAGAATGGGTTATACCTAAAGTTTCAGAGTGAGTTGAGTAATAAGGCAGAAATGTGCAGGTTCTTAGGGCTGAAAGACCTTTAGTGGGGATGGGAAGGGTGTTGACTGGGGGGTGTGAGTGGGGTAGTGGTTTATGGTAGGAGTAGCTTTAGTTTTTTTTTTTAAGACTTCACTTATTAAGAGCAGTTTCAGGTTTACAGTGAGAAATAAAACATTTTCTGCTTATCAGTAAGCAAATGATGTCATGGGAAACTCAGGATAGGAAAACAGGATAC
>NW_011382072.1:0-549 GCF_000754665.1 Bison bison bison
GTGGGCAGGAACGGAGAGATGTGAGAGGCTGAGAAAGAACAGTGAGGAAAGGAGGTGGAACACAAGGAGCTGGTCATCTCATGGAAGCAGCTGCCTTTTCCTTTTAAATGCTACCCTATTTTTCCTGTATGCTCACACATCTCCCTACCCATAAACGCACTTAGTGTAATCCTGGAAAAGCTAGTAGGCTACTGACAGAAAACTTGTGAACTGAACTGACAGAACAGTCCTGCAAATAGTTTCCACCCAGCTGTCTCAGCATTAAAGATGGCAGGACTCTGTCCATCAAAGAGGTCTTTGTATAGGTACATGAATAATGAGATAATAGAACTGGGTTTATGGTGCCAACACAGAGCCAGAGCTGATGAGGTGGTGTTGTTGTTCAGTCCTGTCCGACTCTTTGCGGCCCCATCGATTGCAGCATGCCAGGCTTCTTTGTCCCTCACTATCTTCCAGAGATTGCTCAATCTCATGTCCATTGAGTCAGTGATGCCATCCAACCATTTCATCCTCTGTTGCCCCCTTCTCCTGACCTCAATCTTTTCCAGC
>NW_011382073.1:0-598 GCF_000754665.1 Bison bison bison
ACTTGCGATCAGTTCAATAGTCGAGTGTTCAGTGAAGAACTCTGACTGTAATGAAAAGCTCAATATGAATTTCCAGGGCTTTGAAAATGAAAGAACAAGGAGCAATGACCTTTTGACCAGCCACATTATAAAATGGTGGCTAAATATGCACTCTTATTTTTTCGCAATGGACCACTAGTTAAATTTTACCCAACATTTACTCCTAGGAATCTGAGAATCTCAGATCTGGAAGGATTTTGGTAATCTTTAATAGCCCCATTTAATAAGTGAGAAAACTGAGGTTCAAAGCATTCCTATTAAATAGCAGAGCCAAGATTAGAAGTTTCTTGCTTTCCAGGCTATAACAGAATTTACTACTGCTATCTCTTGAATTCTGTGTGTGTCTTTCTTTTTTCTTTTTAATTGAAATATAGCTGAATATGTGGATTCTTTTCCAAGTTACACTCAGTTTGTGGTCTTGGATAAAGTACCCTCTCTATCTGAGGCTCAGTTTTCACAATCTACAAAATGAGTGGCATGAAAAAAATTTTTGTGTGGGAAGTAGGGAGAACACAGGGAAAGTAAAACCCTTTTCCAAAGCTGTAAGCAACAACCTCGG
>NW_011382074.1:0-645 GCF_000754665.1 Bison bison bison
GGAAAGACTAGAGATCTCTTCAAGAAAATTAGAGATACCAAGGGAACATTTCATTGAAAGATGGGCTCAATAAAGGACAGAAATGGTACGGACCTAACAGAAGCAGAAGATATTAAGAAGAAGCGGCAAGAATACACAGAAGAACTGTACAAAAAAGATCTTCACGACAAAGATAATCATGATAGTGTCATCAGTCACCTAGAGCCAGACATCCTGGAATGTGAAATCTAGTGGGCCTTAGAAAACATCACTACTACCAAAGCTAGTGGAGGTGATGGAAATCCAGTTGAGCTATTTCAAATCCTGAAATGAGAGAGTCAGTTCCTAGGCAGGTTGATAGGAAGTCTAGGGGTCCCCAAAGAGAGAGGGGTCTGGAATTCTCAAGGAGGAAAAAAAGGACAAACTTTTTTCTTTCTCCACATTCCTTAGGATTATATACCAATAATGTATCCTGCCTAAGGACAGTCTTTGGATTCAACCTTCTGTTATTTTAAAATGTTAATTATGGGAGTATACCTGGTCTTTACAAGGATGTATCTTGCCTGAGAACAGTGTTATCTTAAAATGTAAATTATGGGAGTAGGTCGGAGGAGGTCTTTACAACCTCCAAACATTCTTTGGATTATATAACCTCATTATTAACAC
>NW_011382075.1:0-591 GCF_000754665.1 Bison bison bison
CTCCATCCCTCACTACTGTTTTCATTCTCTGGTTTTATGAGGCTTTTAAAAGCTTCTAGATCTGGTACTGGCAATCTTTCAGAGAAAGTGAACAGAGAATTCTGCAGCAATCAAGTCCCAGTGAAGCCTGTAGCCAAGAGTACCAACAATTGTCCCCTAAAGCTGAGTGGTAAACAAACCTTCAAGTGCTTTCCCCTTCAAGGCTTTGAGTGCTTCAGGTCCTTTGGCCAAAGAACCTAGCAGCTAATCACTTCTCTTGACTTGCTGACTGACATGGAGAGGTTTCTTTGTTAGTCTAGTTTCAACTAGTCTCCGGAACCCAGGAGAAGGAAAAAAAAAATGAGGAGGTGTCAAAGGGGGATGCGCGAAAGCTCTAGTAAGTCTCTCTGGGAGAGGGAAGCTCTCCCAAGGGCAAAATGAAGAAGCGTGATTGGGGAAAGGTGGGAGATATAGCCAGGGAGCTTTCAAAAAGCATGGCCAGGGAGGCTGCTCCAGGGCTCAGAGTGTGTGCTCAGTCATGTCTGACTCTGTGGGACCCCATGGACTGTAGCCTGCCAGGCTCCTCTGTCCATGGGATTCTCTAGGCTAGAA
>NW_011382076.1:0-657 GCF_000754665.1 Bison bison bison
GAAGATTAATTCTTTGTCAGTTGTTTTGTTTGCTGTTATCTTCTCCTATTCTGAAGGCTGTCATTTCACCTTGCTTATAGTTTAGTTTGTTGTGCAAAAATTTTTAAAGTTTAATTATGTCCTTTTTGTTTATTGTTGTTACTCTAGGAGGTGAGTCATAAAGGATATTGCTGTAATTTATGTCGAAGAGAGTCTATGTTTTCCTCTAAGATTTTTATACTTTCTGGTCTTGCATTTAGGTCTTTAATTCATTTTGAGTTTATTTTTATGTATGGTGTTCAATAGTGTTCTGATTTCATTCTTTTACATGTAGTTTACCAGTTTTGCTAGCACCACTTCTTGAAGAGACTGTCTTTTCTCTATTGTATAATTTTGCCTCATTTATCAAAGGTAAAGTGTCCATAGATGCATGGATTTATCTCTTGGCTTTCTATTTTATTTTATTGATCTATATTTCTGTCTTTGTGCCAGTACCATACTGTCTTGATGACTGTGGCTTTGTAGTGTAGTATGAAGTCAGGCAGGTTGATTCCTCCAGTTCCATTCTTCTTTCTCAAGATTGATTTGGCTATTTGAGGTCTTTTGTGTTTCCATACATATTCTTGGAGAAGGCAATGGCAACCCACTCCAGTACTCTTGCCTGGAAAATCCCATGGA
>NW_011382077.1:0-745 GCF_000754665.1 Bison bison bison
CATGACTTTTGTATAACATCTCAGTGTATAAAAACAGACCCTGGAAAAATAAAAAATGGGATCAGTTCCCAGAGAGACTGGTCTCCTCATGTCATTTTTTCTCTCAACCTCTGGCTGAGTTCCCATCTGGAGCACGGAGGCCTGCCAAGCTTACTAATTTTGCCTGGGCTTCTAAGATCCAACCGGGGAGGCCTCAGTGTCTCCTCTCCCACGGGAGAATGGAAGGACGCCTATGGCCTACGTAAGTGGTGCAAACTTCTTGTCTCGAAGTTTTATTGGTTTTCTGCGTAAACCAAGTTACTCAGCCTCTTTCCTCCACTAAATTTTCTCACTGAGCCATCCTTATTCTATTACTCTTTATATCTCTAATTAATATTTAGTTAAAGCCAGTGTATTTGCTGATGCTGTCTCTCCTTCGAATTTCCCTGGATCCACCAGGGCTGGACCCTGGCAGAACACAAGAGGATGGACCTCAACACCCAAGGTAGCTACATACTTCTCAAATTCACCAGTCAGATGACGCTTAACGAATGTAGTTTTTCCAGTACCACCATCACCAACCAAAACAAGTTTGAACTGAACTTGGGGTTCTCCTTGGGCAGCCATCACGAAGTTACTTCCAGAAGCGTCTCTGTGCCTGTCTGACTGAGCAGCAAAGAGCTTTTTGGAAGTCTGGGTATAAAGGGGGGAATCCCTTGGGTACAGCTATATTGATGACATCTTTCTGGACATTGCATATAGATAA
>NW_011382078.1:0-574 GCF_000754665.1 Bison bison bison
CGTCACCTGCCCGCTCATATTCTTGATAATCACCAGCTGAGTACTGCTAAACCTGCCCACTCATCTGCTTGATAATCGCCAGCTGAGCACTGCTACACCTGCCCGCTCATCTGCTTGATAATCGCCAGCAGAGCCGAGAGACACCTTCCAGCTGATCTGCTTGATAATCGCGAGTTGAGCCTCGCGACACCTGCCCGCTCATTTGCTTGATAATCGCCAGCTGAGCCGCGCAGCACCTGCCCGCTCATCCGCTTGATAATCGCTAGCTGAGCACCGCGACACCTGCCCGCTCATCTGCTTGATAATCGCCACCTGGGCCCCGTGACACCTGCCAGCTCAACTGCTTGATAATCGCCAGCTGAGCCACACGACACCTGCCCGCTCATCTGCTTCATAATCGCCATGTGAGCCTCGCGACACATGCCCGCTCATCTGCTTGAAATCGCCATTTGAGCCGCGCGACACCTGCCCGCTCATCTGCTTGATAATCGCAAACTGAGCACCGAGACACCTGCCCGCTCATCTGCTTGATAATCGCCAGCTGAGCACGCGACAACTGCCCGCTCATCTGCTT
>NW_011382079.1:0-677 GCF_000754665.1 Bison bison bison
CCAGGGACCGCTCCTGTGCTGGAGGCTTCTGGTGGTGAGATTCCGTGGTGTGACGCGGTAGCTGCTTTGCTTCCGGGTCGTTTTGAATGGCTTCCGGGCCCCTCACTGTCGCTCGCGGCCACCCCACCTCCACCGTCGGGTCTGTGCCTCTGCCGCGTCTTTGCCACGCGGGCCTACGTGTGGCCGCACTCCGTTGGTGCCTCGTCCGTCCTGTCCTCTGATCCCTGCGGCTGCGCCTTGGTGCATCTCACTTTCCCGGCCCGCCTTGCCCCGGCTCCATTGCCCTTTGCCGCCTTCTGTCCACCGATGTTGTTGCGTGCTGGACCAGGAGGAGCGCCTGTGCCCCCTGCGGTGCGCTTGTCCCAGTGTGCGCGGGTCACGGGCTGGCTACCATGCCTATACCGCCACCCCCAGGGGGGTGAAAGTGAGGGTGCCACGGCAGTCTCCGATGTGCCCGGCTGGTGTCCTTAGCCCCACTTCCAGCCCACCGGGCCCTCGAGGACAGTCTCCCCAACAGAACTTTGGGGCAGCACGCCACATCCCTCCTGGATGGAGCGTGGGGGATCCTTTGGCCTCGCCGTGGGAGGAGACAGTCGGCCGGCCTGGGGTGATCGCCCTCCGCCTTCCTCACCTCGTGGAGTTTCGGTGCCACTGCCCTTCACCCCACGCCCAGCACG
>NW_011382080.1:0-647 GCF_000754665.1 Bison bison bison
GGATGTTCAATTAAACTGGAGGATGAGGAGCAGGCGAGGAGTCAGAGTGCTTCTTCCCCTGGCTTTCGGCTTCAAGAGGGGTCTCAGAAGTGCTTGCCTTTAACCAGAAACTCCAGCTCCCACCAGTCACCCTTTCTCCCTGTGGCCTGAGCTCCTGCTGGCCATCACCAATATAGGTCCAGCTCCTACCAGATGGCCATCGCTTCTGGGCTTGAGTTACACCAACTCCTCCCAGGTTCCCTCCAACCTGGAGGGCGGTCACCACTTCCTGTAGCTGTTAATCTTTATGTTGCCTCTGTACCCACGTTGGGATTCTCCAGTTTCACATCATCCATGTAACAAATCCCTGGTGTGAAATTCCCTCTGTTGAAACAGGGTGGTTTCTGTTTTTCTGACTGAACTTTGCCTGATACAGAAAGTAATTCAGACCTGTACTCATTTTCTCATGGAATTAAAGAAGTGAGGCATGTATGCCTAAAGAGGAATAAACACCTTAAAATCTGCTCTCTCTCTTCCTGCCACTCTCAAACTCTTCCACAGGGAGGATTCCTGCTCCATCAGGGTCTTTGAAATTTACCAAAGTAGTCCATCGACAGATGAAGATGTGCTACATAAATACAATGGAATATTGTGCTGTGCTTAGTTGC
>NW_011382081.1:0-691 GCF_000754665.1 Bison bison bison
GATTGTTTCTTGGAAAACTTCTCCAGTGAATCAATCAGAGCCAGGTGCCTGATTTTATATTCTTTAATTTTTTACTTACTGTAATTTCAGCTTTATTGACGTATAGTTGACAATATTTTCTTTTCTATTTTTTCATCTATGAAAACTCTACTCATGTTGATTCTCTGCATCATAGTTGGCATTGCAGATGTTAATGTAGGTTCACATTCATCACTACTCAGTTATTACTTTCTTTTTTGAAAGATTTCTTTATTTATTTGGCTGCGGTTGGTCTTTGTTGCTGCGAGAGGGCTTTCTGTAGTTGCGACAAGCAGGGGTTACTCTTCCTTGCTGCGTGTGGGCTTCTCATTGCCTTCTCTTGTTGCAGAGCACAGTCCCCTGGGCACTCAGGCTTTAGTAGTTGAGGCGCATGAGCTCCGCCATAGTTACAGCTTGCAGCCTCTATAGCACTGGCTCAGTGATTGTGGTACACGGGCTTACTTGCTCCGTGGCACGTGGGATCTTCCTGGATCAGGGATCGAGCCAGTATTCCTTGCATTGCAAGGCGGATTCTTAACCACTGCATCACCTGGGAAACCCCTCAGTTGTTACTTTCAATAGCATGTAGCTGAGAATGATAACTCACTGAATCCAGTCATTCACTCATTCAACAAATATGTTTTGAACCATTTTCTCTGTGCTGGTGGCACAA
>NW_011382082.1:0-653 GCF_000754665.1 Bison bison bison
ACGTTCTCTTTTTTTAGCTTTATCTACTGGAGTTCTCTGAGATGTGTTCTTAAAACATCAACTGTTGCTTTCAAAAAGACTGTAAGGTCACTGTGCTCAACTTTACGAATAAAATCTTCATTTTCCACCTTAAAGTGAAACTGGAGGGAAGACTAAAAGCAGTCATTTTTTCAAACTGAAAAAGAAAACCCACATGTGACCATGTCACAGAATACAGGTCATGTAACCCCTCCCTCCTCAGCCTTGGCCTCCACCACCAGCAGCCCGGCATTGCAAGGCCTGCCCTCGGCCGCCAGGGGCAAGGGCAGAGGGGAGACCGGCTCCTCTGTCTCCAGGCCACGTGGGCCGCCTGCTCCACCTCCTTCCCAAGTTCACGTGGCACTGAAACAGCCCAGGCAAGCTGGGGACTCTGACCAGAAACACAACCATGGGTACCAAGCAAGGACCCCTGGTTCTTGTTTTCCCTGGTATCAAATAAACTTGATCAAGACAATTACTGTGACTGTTACATGTGGCTTCAGATGACAGAAGACCACCCCCCCCAGGGTGTCTCCACTTCCAGTGACAGACGCAAGCATCTTGTAGGTCAGCCTACCAAGAGTTAGAAAAGCTAAATAAGGTTTAAAAGAGGTCCTTAGGCAGCCACAATCCAA
>NW_011382083.1:0-761 GCF_000754665.1 Bison bison bison
GCCCATATGCTCATCGGTACTGACTGAACTGTCTGTCACCCAGATAGGCATTTGGTTGCCAGGCTAAAGAGTCAGGTCCTGAAAATAATTTGAAGTTTCCACTTTGATTCTTTTTACTCCATCATTTAAAAATGTTTCTGTATCCTCCTGTAAGATAAGTGACCCTAACTTCCTCAAAACATCCAGGTTTTACTTACAGGTTTTCTCTAGGAGATGCATAGGTAACAAAGTGATGTCAGTATTTTCTGATGATAAAGCACAAGTTATCACTCATCCCAGACAGAGGTCACAGGCTCACTATCTGCCCCTGACAACAGCAAGTTACAGCCTTGTTCCTGGTGGGGAATGAGAACCATAAGTGTCCTTCCTTCCCAGCAGCTTGCAGCCCACCTGTTCCCTGATGGACAGGAGCCTGACCCTGGTCCTCTTGGTCAGTGTGCTCTTAGAGAAGATGACAGGAAATGAATGGTCAGTCCTGTGACACCAAGCCCCAAACCTACATGAAGTCACTCAGAAGAGAATGGACACTAAGGCCACTGTCAGATTCTCAAAGGACACCAGGACAGGTATCCAGCAGGGCAGTTATGAAAGCATCCATCAAGTTCCCAGAGCAGAAGTCAAGACCATTCAAAGACTCCTCGTCTGCCGGGTCCTGTGGGCACAAGGGTGGTGCAGTGCGGGGTGCTCCATGACCCGCACAGAGGCTCCTGGCACAGGTGCAGGGAGAGGCCCAGGACGGGGGAGGTGGCAGACTGTCTGCT
>NW_011382084.1:0-709 GCF_000754665.1 Bison bison bison
CTCCAACACTATTGGTCAACATAGTTCTGGAAGACCTAGCTACAGTAATCAGAGAAGAAAAAGAAATAAAAGGAATCCAGATCAGAAAAGAAGAAATAAAGCTCTCACTGTATGCAGATAACATGATACTGTACATAGAAAACCCTAAAGATAGTATCAGAAAATTACTAGAGCTAATCACTGAATTTAGCAAAGTTGCAGGATATGAAATCAATACACAGAAATCACTTGCATTTCTATATACTAACAATGGAAAATCAGAAAGAGAAACTTAGGAATCAATCCCATTCACCATTGCAACAAAAAGAATTAAATATCTAGGAATAAACTTATCTAAGGAGACAAAAAAACTGTATGCAGAAAATTATAAGACACTAATGAAAGAAATCAAAGATGACATAAACAGAGAGATATTCCATTTTCCTGGGTAGGAAGAATCAATATTGTGAAAATGACTATACTACCAAATGCAATCTACAGATTCAGTGTTTCCCCTCTCAAATGACCAATGGCATTTTTCACAGAACTATAACAAAATATTTCACAATTCATATGGAAACACAAAAGACCCTGAATAGCCAAATTAGTCTTAAGAAAGAAGAATGGAGCTGGGGGAATCAACCTTCCTGACTTCAGATTATACTACAAAGATATGGTCATCAAGACAGTATGGTACTGGCACAAAAACAGAATATAGACCAACTGAATA
>NW_011382085.1:0-723 GCF_000754665.1 Bison bison bison
AGCTTCTCTATCTTTGGCTGCAAAGAGTATAATCTGTCTGATTGCGGTGTTGACCATCTGGTGATGTCCCTGTGTAGAGTCTTCTCTTGTGTTGTTGGAAGAGGCTGTTTGCTATGACCAGCGTGTTCTCCTGGCAAAACTCTTTTAGTCTATGCCCTGCTTCATTCTGTACTCCAAGGCTAAATTTGCTGTTACTCCAGCTATTTCTTGACAAATTAAGGTGCGTGAGTGTAAAGTCACTTCATTCGTGTCCCACTCTGTGCGACCCTATGTGCTGTAGCCTTCCAGGCTCCTCTGTCCATGGTATTCTCCAGGCAAGAACAATGGAGTGGATTGCCATGCCCTCCTCCAGGGGATCTTCCTGACCCACATAGTGGCACCTGTGAAGCCGCACAAATTAGGGGGGGGGTCATATGTATTTTCATTTTGTAATCTATGGCTTTGTACTATTAAAAGACTCTTAGTTCTTGGAGGATCTCTTCAGTATTGAAATGTTGCTGCGATGAGCTGTGACAGATGCCAGGATTCTTGGCCTCTGGAGGAAAGGAATTCGATCCAGGGCCAGTGATGAGGCTTGATTGCTCAGAGCTTTTTATGTAATAAAGTTTTATTAAAGTATAAAGGAGATAGAGAAAGCTTCTGATATATGTCGGGAGCCACCACGAGAGATCCCAACCATGACAAACGTCATGTGGAGAGGACCTGACAGACAAAGGCGAAACA
>NW_011382085.1:4557-5268 GCF_000754665.1 Bison bison bison
GGAGCTGGTGGAAGGAAGGAGCCAAGAATGGAATCGTTGTTTGGGCCTGAGAAACAATAAGCAGTGACTACTATGGGGGGAGGGGTGGGGGGCACCTGCAGGAACAGAGTAGAGGCAGAAAGTCATGGCTGGGGCCCTGCTGATACTGAGGCAGATCTTAGACTTCAGAATGAAGATGGGAGGTAGGCAGGTGGAGATGAAAGTATCAAGTTATATCTCTGAGCACCATTCCCTTTACAAAATTAGTTCTCTGAAAGCAAAAAAGTATTAAGATCCTCCATGTAGTCAAAAATACGTGTACACTTTACAGTCAGACCTCTATAACCTCGGTTTAATGTCTGTGGATTCAAAAACCATGGGACATGCCATAGTATATATTTATTGAAAAAATACAGGTGTAAGTGGACCTGTGCAGTTCAAATCTGTGTTGTTTGAGGGGTAACTGTGTTTGTAACGCATTTTGCTTATCCATTGCCCATGGATGAACGTTTGGGTTGCATCTCCCTTTTGTCTGTTGTGAATGGTGCTGGTATGAATATTCGTGTACAAGTATGTGTTGGAGTCCCTACTGGCAATTCTTTTGGGTTTAGACCTAGAGTAGTTTTGTTTCAGGAAGGAGGACCCCTTCCAGGGCCCGAAACTGGGCTCTTGTCTAACACTCAGAAATGAATTGTCCAAGGAGACACATGTGCTGACAAAGCAAGAGATTTT
>NW_011382086.1:0-545 GCF_000754665.1 Bison bison bison
GAGAAAATTAAGGCTCCTGGTGACCAGCCTGCAGCTGGGTCCTCCCTGTTCAAAGTCCCAGAGCCAATGGACTGGTGTGGAATGATGTGCCCTTTACCCTGAAGAATGACAGGGGAGACAGGTGCGGATCCCGCAGGTGAATCATACACACCCTTGCACACCCACACTCATCACCCCAGGAGCCACGTTTTACCAGTGATGTCAAGGTAATACTCCTTAATGATCACTGTGTTCAAAAAGTAGGGGTTATACCGAAAGGAAAAGATCAACTTGCTGTGGGACCAGGGATGGCTCGCACCTGTACCTGCTAGGATAGGGAGAAGAGAAAGGTGCAAGCTTCTAGGGACCTCAGCTTGCCTCCCATTAACAGCTTCCACGAAGCCTCTCCAAACTCTCACAGTGTAGGAACATGGATAACATGATCCTCCCACTCCCCACCAAGTCCCATACCCACCTGTCTTCAGTCTCCCTCACTGGCCTGCAAATTGATCAGGTAGCTGAGAAAGTCTTTATCTTGGTCGCTGATGATGACAGAAACTTGAGGG
>NW_011382087.1:0-539 GCF_000754665.1 Bison bison bison
AAGTCCACCTAGTCAAGGCTATGTTTTTTCCAGTGGTCATATATTGATATGAGAGTTGGACTGTGAAGAAAGCTGAGTACCAAAAAATTGATGCTTTTGAACTGTGGTGTTGGAGGAGACTCTTGAGAGTCCCTTGGACTGCAAGCAGATCCCACCAGTCCATCCTTAAGGAGACCAGTCTTGGGTGTTCTTTGGAAAGACTGATGCTAAAGCTGAAATTCCAGTATTTTGGCCACCTCACGTGTAGAGTTGACACATAAAAATCTCTGATGATGGGAGGATTTGGATCAGGAGGAGAAGGGAACGATAGAGGATGAGATGGCTGGATGGCATCATCGTCTCGATGAACATATGTTTGCCTGAATTCCAGGAGTTAGTAATGGACAGGGAGGCCTGGTGTGGTGTGATTCATGGGGTGACAAAGATTCGGACACGGGCCTGTGACTGAAATGAAATGAGTAAATTAACCATTTTGTTGTTGTTGTTGTTGTTGAGCATGTCATTGGTAATATATGAAAGGAACAAGTGTAATACATACA
>NW_011382088.1:0-745 GCF_000754665.1 Bison bison bison
CTTAAATCAGGGGTCCCCAGCTTAGGAACTGGGCCGCACAGCAGGAAGTGAGCAGCAGGCAAGTTAGCGAAGCTTCATGGGTATTTACAGTCACTCCCCATCACCTGAATTACCACTTGAGCTCCACGTCCTGTCAGATCAGTGGAGGCATTAGATTCTCATAGGAATGAGAACCCTAACCCTAAAGTCAAGGCAGAATATCCTGAGATTGCCACAAAATAGAAATAAAGTGCACAATAAATGCAATGCAAATGAATCATCCCCAAACCATGTCCATCCCATCCCATGCACCCCCCACCACTGCCCCAGTCTGGAGAAAAACTGTCTTCCATGAAACTGGTCCCTGGTGCCAAAAAGGGTGTGGACCCCTGGCTTACATATCATTGTTTGAGAAACTGTGCTTCACAGAGATCCACAGCACCAGGCTAGTTTTTAAATCACTATTTATTAGAATGTCCAACCATTTCCACCAAATGCTTGTCCTTAAACCTGAGAGGTGGTAGGAGATACCCAGAATGCCTCATTAGAGAGCTTCACAAAGTGCTACATGATCTTTCTCTAACTGAATTTAAAATGCCAGATATGACTGTCCTAGACTCGACATTAAAGCTGAAATGTTTCAGTTAAAAATTTAACACACAAATGGAAATTCAAGAATCAGGAAGGAACTAAAAGTCTTCTTGGCGAAAGGCACCTTCTAGAATGAATGACCTGATATTTCCCCTCAGCGTGGAATGGGCCGAGT
>NW_011382089.1:0-577 GCF_000754665.1 Bison bison bison
AAGCCCCAGCCCCAGCCCCAGCCTACGTGTATCCAGCTCCAGACGCTTGGCAGGGCTGAACCCTCCTTGCTCCTGGGCCACGTCCTGGGCCCGTGCGCTGGCTGGAGGACTTACCTGGATGCGAGGTTCTGGGATTCCCGTCTGACGAGCCAGTTCCTCCCTGGCGGCAATCCCCGGGAAGCGATCCCTCGTGAAGGCTTGCACGAGGATCCTGGTCTGAGAAGGAGAGATGACTGTCCTCTTTCTCCGGGCCTCTCTGGCCGAGTCTTCTACCAACGAAAGGAACACACCGAGAGGGGAGGACGTTAAGGCCCGTGGGGCGTTCACGGCACAGACACCCTAGAGGGTGTGGAGGGGAGGGAGAGGCCCACACCCCTGAATCACTACAGGTGGCTCTGCCGCCGGGGCAGGGCTCTAAGGAATACACCCACAGATGGATCGCGTGCCTGGGGCCCTGGTGGGCGCGTGCGTGTGCACGCACACTCCCCACACACGCATGTCCCTGGGTGTCTCTCTCCTCCTCCGGCCTTGCCGCCGAGTGCCCTGAAGCATGGTCCTCGGCCAAGGCTGCCCGGGC
>NW_011382090.1:0-726 GCF_000754665.1 Bison bison bison
AAATATCAATAACCTCAGATATGCAGATGACACCATTATTATGGCAGAAAGTGAAGAGGAACTCAGCCTCTTGATGAAGGTGAAAGTGGAGAATGAAAAAGTTGGCTTAAAACTCAACATTCTGAAAATGAAGATCATAGCATCTGGTCCCATAACTTCATGGGAAATAGATGGTGAAACTGGGAACAGTATCAGACTTTATTTTTAGGGGCTCCAAAATCAGTGCAGATGGTGACTGCAGCCATGAAATTAAAAGAAGCTTACTCCTTGGAAGGAAAGTTATGACCAACCTAGATAGCATATTCAAAAGCAGAGACATTACTTTGCCAACAAAGGTTCGTCTAGTCAAGGCTATGGTTTTTCCTGTGATCATGTATGGATGTGAGAATTGGACTGTGAAGAAAGCTGAGCACCGAAGAATTGATGTTTTTGAACTGTGGTGCTTGAGAAGACTCTTGAGAGTCCCTTGGACTGCAAGGAGATCCAACCAGTCCATTCTGAAGGAGATCAGCCCTGGGATTTCTTTGGAAGGAATTATGCTAAAGCTGAAACTCCTGTACTTTGGCCACCTCATTCGAAGAGTTGACTCATTGCAAAAGTCTGTGATGCTTTGAGGGATTGGGGGCAGGAGGAGAAGGGGACAACAGAGGATGAGATGGCTGGATGGCATCACTGACTCGATGGACGTGAGTCTGAGTGAACCCCGGAGTTGGTGATGGACAGAGA
>NW_011382091.1:0-611 GCF_000754665.1 Bison bison bison
CATGATGTATTCTGCATATAAGTTAAATAAGCAGGGTGACAATATGCAGCCTTGATGTACTCCTTTCCCTATTTGGAACCAGTCTTTTGTTCCATGTCCAGTTCCAACTCTTGCTTCCTGACCTACATACAGAATTCTCAGGAGGCAGGTCAGGTGGTCTGGTATTCCCAGCTGTTTAAGAATTTTCCACAGTTTGTTGTGATCCACAGAGTCAAAGGCTTTGGCATAGTCAATAAAGCAGAAATAGATGTTTCTCTGGAATTCTCTTGCTTTTTTGATAATCGAATGGATGTTGTCAATTTGATCTCTGGTTCCTCTGCCTTTTCTAAAACCAGTTGAACATTTGGAAGTTCATGGTTCACGTACTGTTGAAGCCTAGCTTTGAGAATTTTGATCATTACTTTACTAGCATGTGAGATGAGTGCAATTGTGTGGTAGTTTGAGCATTCTTTGGCACTGCCTTTCTTTGGGATTGAAATGAAAACTGACCTTTTCCAGTCCTGTGGCCACTGCTGAGCTTTCCATGTTTGCTGGCATATTGGGTGCAGCACTTTCACAGCATCATCTTCTAGGATTTGAAATAGCTCAGCTGGAATTCCATCACCTCCACT
>NW_011382092.1:0-630 GCF_000754665.1 Bison bison bison
GGCACTGAACCCGCCTCGGGGGCTTGGCCTGCTTCAAGACCCCGAGAAACATATCTGGGTCGGCGCACTGAAGAAGCAGTCTAGAGCCTGCCCTTCTTGGATTCCCGCGACACACACTCCTGAGCCCACAGCTGCGTGCCCGCCCTGAACTCGGATGGATGCTGCCCTTGGGCAACCCTCCCCCCCTCCAACACAAAACGCACCTGCGCGTCCACCTTGGTCCCTCCACTCAACCTCGATGGTTTCTGCCTCTGGCCAAGGCCCCCAACAAACAATCCTGAGTCGAAATTGGCTCCCTGTCCCCGAACGACGGTGAGTCCTCCCCTTGTTCAAACCCCCGGGAAACACTGCTGGGCCCTCACCTCAAGCGCTGCATAAAAGCAGGCTGGGTCCCGCCCTTTCTGAGGCGCCCGTGTAAACTCCTGAGCCCCGTCTCGGTCACTGAACGTCACCAGTCGAGGTCCTGCCCTTGTGCGGGCCCCTAGCACAGTCTCCCGACCCCCCCTCTCGGTCCCTGCAGTCGCGCAGGCGTTCCTGGGACTTTGCATAGTCGAGTCCAGGAACATAATCCTGAGCGCGCGTCTCAGTCCCTGCCCCGAAGCAGGCTGGGTCCTTCCCACGATCCAGCCC
>NW_011382093.1:0-500 GCF_000754665.1 Bison bison bison
CGAAAAGAAAGGCTGCCAAAATGGCGACCCAGTCGGTGCAGACTTTCGGCCGCAAGAAGACCGCCGTCGCGGTGGCCTACTGCAAGCAGGGCAGCGGCCTCATTAAGCTGAATGGCCAGCCCCTGGAGCTGGTGAAGCCCGAGGCTCTGCGCTTCAAGGTGTTTGAGCCCATCCTGGTGATTGGCCGCGCCAAGGTGAAGAACCTGGACATCCGCCTGCGCGTCAAGGGCGGCGGCCACGTGTCGCAGATCTACGCTCTGCGCCAGGCCATCGCCAAGGCCGTGGTTGCCTTCTACCAGAAGTACGTGGACGAGCAGAGCAAGCAGCAGATCAAGGACGCGCTCCTGCAGTTCGACAGGACGCTGCTGGTGGCTGACCCCCGCCGCTGCGAGCCCAAGAAGTTCGGTGGTCGCGGTGCCCGCGCCCGCTTCCAGAAGTCGTACCGTTAAGCGGTACGACCGCATGCCACGTGGCAACTGCCGCCGTCGGGGGCGTGGGTC
>NW_011382094.1:0-543 GCF_000754665.1 Bison bison bison
AAAAAAACAAGACCAATAACTATATAATCATAATTGTCCCAACAGATTCATTTTACATTGATAGAAAATGCAAGCTATGTTAAGGATTTGTATTCATGAACCATTTTTTGGAAAAAAGAAGTACCTAAATATATGAAGAAAATAACCTGCAAAACAAGAAGAAAAATTATAAAAATGTCTATATGGGAGACTTTAACATAATTTAGCTATAACAGATAAAGTAGACCTAAAATATATATTTCAAGGACTTTAAAACCATAATTCATAAGGCCAAATTAATGTCAAAAATTACATTTTATGGACAGTGTTTTCAAATATTCTGATAACATTTAAAAATGATCATATGATATGCCACAAAGAAAACCTTTGCAAATTCTCACAAGTAGAAATCACACTTTCTCTGTTCTCTGATGATACTGTAAAACTTTTATAAACTTGAAAACAGATTTAAACAGAAGTCTTGGAGGTGATCCTGAGATGGCAGAAGAATAGGACGGGGAGACCACTTTCTCCTCCACAAATTCATTGAAAGAACATTTGAAC
>NW_011382095.1:0-647 GCF_000754665.1 Bison bison bison
CAGCCCACAAGGCTACCGCATTCCTGGGATTCTCCAGGAAAGAACACTGGAGTGGGTTGCCATTTCCTTCTCCAATGCGTAAAAGTGAAAAGTGAAAGTGAAGTCGTTCAGTCGTGTCCGACTCTTGGCGATCCCATGGACTGCAGTGCACCAGGCTCCTCAGTCCATGGGATTCTCCAGGCAAGAGTACTGGAGTGGGGTGCCATTGCCTTCTCCGGGGAAGCTAAATAGTAAAGTGCACGTTCTTTGTTTGTATAGTACAGTGTTGTGAGCGTGTCATCACTGGGCAAAGAGAGGGGGTTTTAAACTCACTGTAAGTCCTCTGTTGCCCACTTGACAGGCAAAACATCTCTCTCCCCGACTTAAACTTCATAAGTGTTAGTAAAACTGTGAGATTTCATACTGAAAACTTATTCTGAGCATGTTAGTTTGTTGATGTTAGACTGCTGTTGACTTTTATTTTCTTCAGGAGACATGTGCTAGGAAACAGTTCTTACTGCATCTTTACCTTCTTTCACAGGGAAGAGCAGTGTTGGCCTCAAGCATTTTTTAACCCTAAATCTCTAGAATTAGAGACATTTAAAGCTGCAGCTGCCCACAAAAAGAGCAGTAGTGACAAATGAAAAGCAAAACTTTGAAATATGTAT
>NW_011382095.1:4571-5729 GCF_000754665.1 Bison bison bison
TTATTTAATCAACAGCCAGTAAATCATTGATTCAAGTAGTAGTATTGTCAGCACACATTCATAGATTTAGCACTTAATGTTCCCATACATAAATAACATGCGACAGACTTTAAAATAACATTGCAGCATTTATAATACTTTACTACTTTTTTGTTTTGTTTTTGTTTTTTGACCACGCTTTGCAGCTTGTGGGACCTTAGTTCCCTGACCAGTGATGAAATGCGAGCTCCCTGACATAGAAGTGTGGAGTCCTAATCACTGGATTGCCAGGGAAGTCCCTATAATATTGTATTTTTAAACAGTTCAGGTAATTTTATTCTGTTCCGTGTATGTATATTTTTGACAGAAGTGGGAGACTATATGCTGTTTTGTAAACCATTTAAAATTTTATTTTTCAGTTTTTGTATTGTTACTGTCTTTTGAAGTCAGTATATACAGATCCTGCTCATCATTTTTAGTTAGTGTGTTATATGTGGTTGTACCTTAGTTTAACCAATTCCTTATTGGCAGACTTTCAGATTGTCTCTGGGTTTTTGTACTAACATTTCAGTTATACATCATGTGTACTTGTGTTTACTTTCTTAGCATAAATTGTAGAATAGGTCTGCTGAATCAAATTATATACATTTTAAGGGCTTTTGATGTCCATAGCTATTTTTTTTTTTGAAATACCAACTAGTTTGCTTTTCCTCCAGTAGTATTTGAAAATGGAGAATTTCCTGGCGGTCTAGTGGTTAGACACTCCACTACTCTGGCCCGGGTTCAGTCCTTGTTTGGGGAACTAAGATTCTGCAAGCCGTGTGGGACAGCCAAAAAAAAAAACCAAAAGAAAGTACTTCCAAGTGTTGGAATGTTGAGTATATTCCTTTTTCTGCACCCTCTCCTATACTGTGTTCTGTTATTCTTACTTTGCTCATCTGATTGGCAAAAATGTTAAATATCATGTTTGTATGTTTTTATTAGTAAAGTTGAGTATCTTTTCATATGTTTGTTGGCCATTTGTAAATTTATGTCCTTTTTCGATTTTTCTATTAAGGTAGTATTCTTTATCTGCTTTTTTAAAAAATTCATTGTATATACTACTTTTGCTAAGCACATAATTATGTGCAAATATCCTGTACTGTTTTTAAGTTATTCTATTTTAGGATAGCATTTCTC
>NW_011382096.1:0-543 GCF_000754665.1 Bison bison bison
GCACACTGGAAAGCAGTTCTCCAAGTCAGCTGAGCCCAGACATCCTGTTTTACTGGTACTCCTGAAGGAATGCACAGGCAATGGATCAGGCCAGCATGACTGGTACTGTGAAGCTGTCCAAGGTGATGGGAGAATGCAGAATGCAGGCACATGTCTTTCAGGTCTCCAGGGACAGCATTTCCAACCCTGCGCAATGCTCTGCAGATCGGTCCCTGTCAGGAGCAAATGCCAAAATTTTGTAACCTTTGAGGCTAAGTCACAGAGCTGGAAGTGCAACCTCCAATGATCAATGAGAAAGTGAAAGAAAATAACCAGGACAAAGAAAATAGGGTGCTTACCAAAATTGATGCTCCTGGACAAGAAAGTTTGCACTTCTGCATATGTGCAATTCCTCTTAGGGGTGTTGGTGTGTACACAAGCATGTGTGTGCATATGTGCATGAAAAGCACCTGACAGTACGCTTGTGAGTATGAGGTATAGAAACTGACCTAACCAGGTGATGAAAGTTGGATAGCAAAACCATGCAGGTCATAGGGAAAGATA
>NW_011382097.1:0-513 GCF_000754665.1 Bison bison bison
GACCTGCCTCTTGAGAAACCTATATGCAGGTCAGGAAGCAACAGTTAGAACTGGACGTGGAACAGACTGGTTCCCAATAAGAAAAGGAACACGACAAGGCTGTATATTGTTACCCTGCTTATTTAACTTATATGCAGAGTACATCATGAGAAACGCCGGGCTGGAAGAAGCACAATCTGGGATCAAGATTGCCAGAAGAAATATCAATAACCTCAGATATGCAGATGACACCACCCTTATGGCAGAAAGTGAAGAAGAACTGAAAAGCTTCTTGATGAAAGTGAAAGTGGAGAGTGAAAAAGTTGGCTTAAATCTCAACATTCAGAAAACGAAGATCATGGCATCTGGTCCCATCACTTCATGGAAAATATATGGGGAAACAGTGGAAACAGTGTCAGACTTTATTTTTGGGGGCTCCAAAATCACTGCAGATGGTGACTGCAGCCATCGAAATTAAAAGACACTTAACTCCTTGGAAGGAAAGTTGTGACCAACCTAGATAGCAAATTGAAA
>NW_011382098.1:0-523 GCF_000754665.1 Bison bison bison
GTTCTTTACCAATAGCACCACAGGGGAAACCCTAACTCCCTTGTAGGTTTTCACAGATAAGCTGCGGAGTTACTTACTCAAAATTTAATTTTAAAAAATCACTTTGAGTATTTTCAACAGAAGAGATTTTCTGCAGGTAATTGGTGATACAACAGATAGAAAAGCTGGAATGTGATGTACCCCAAGAGAATAGAAAGTGGAAGACCCTAAGCTGGAGAGACAAAGAAAGAAGGGAGTTTGATAAATGACCAGGGGTCAGGGGTGTGTGAGAGATGCTGGGACCACAGCAGGCAGTCCTTTTAGGTTCAGCCAATGGAAGGCCCTCATGGGAGAATGGAAGGCAGCAAGGAAGCAGGGCGCAGACTTCCTTCCTGAGTTCTGCTGCTCCAGATTGCTCTGCCCAAGTGGAATTTCCTTCAGAGCTTCCAGAACCAACCTCAGCCACAGGACCCCATGAGGCCCAAATATCAATTCCACAGGGCATCTCTTCTGAACCACTAGGTTCTGGTAACCCCATCTGTTC
>NW_011382099.1:0-607 GCF_000754665.1 Bison bison bison
GGAGAGTTGAAGTTCAAGTAATTCCTATTATTTCATTCCAGAAAAAGAAACTTCGCTACTGCTCTAAAGGATATAGCCCTTGATGCTCCAGAGCTGAAATTCTACTTATAATAACATCATCTTTTCATACGTTTAGTAATTATTTTCACATAACAAACTATATGAAGCCAAATTTTCATTTACTAATTGGTATAAAACCTCAATGGTTATCTTTTGAGGTATATCAAAATTAATTTACTGTGTATACACTGTCAAATGAATATGAACATAGCTAGAATTATTCATAACATAAAAAAATCTCCTGTTTCCTTCAATACTGTTTTTACCTAGTATTGATTCTTGTAATTAAAGAGAAGATCCAATAGCAAAAATGGAAAATCCACTAAAGACAGATTTCCAATTTCATGTTTTGATGACAAATCCAGTGAATATTTTCTGACTGCATGAGGCTATACAGTTTAAAAACTTGTGATTATACATCAGCATCTGTCAGTAAGTGTTCCTTTGTCTTTCTAGAATGGATTTGAGGTGTTTTTTTAAATTAATTTATTTTAATTGGAGGCTAATTACTTTACAATATTGTAGTGGCTTTTGCCATACATCAACA
>NW_011382100.1:0-627 GCF_000754665.1 Bison bison bison
GGATCCCTCCATTCAAGTTTGCCTCTGCCTGGCTGTGTCCCTCAGCTGAAGGCCACTTCTCCCAAAGAGGAGAATTTCTCCACTACTGCACTTTCCTTCTGTGCTCTGGTCACAGATTCCTCACTTTGAGCCCAGGAAGATAATAGATCTGCTGCTGCTGCTAAGTCACTTCAGTTGTGTCCAACTCTGTGCGACCCCATAGACGGCAGCCCACTAGGCTCCTCTGTCCCTGGGATTCTCCAGGCAAGAGCACTGGAGTGGGTTGCCATTGCCTTCTTCCTATTCAAACTAGGTTATTAAAATAGATTTTCCCTTGTTGTCATTTTTCAGTAGATAAACTGTGTCTGACTCATTGCAATTTCATGGATTGTAACATACCAGTTCATCTGTCTTCCACTATCTCCAAGAGTTCACTCAAATTCACATCCATTGAGTTGGTGATGCTATCTAACCAGCTCATCTTCTGCCGCCCTCTTCTCCTTTTTCCTTCAGTCTTTCACAGCATCAGGGTCTTTTCCAGTGAGTCGGCATTTTGCATCAGGTGGCCAAGGTATTGTAACTTCAGTTTCAGCAAAAGTCCTTCCAATGAATATTCAGGCAAAGTGATGTCTCTCCTTTTTAATACAC
>NW_011382101.1:0-1174 GCF_000754665.1 Bison bison bison
TGATCATGTGACTGCACGTGCACTGATCACGTGTATGAACATAAACTGATCACCTGACAGATCATACACTGATCACGTGACTGATCATGCACTGATCAGTTGGCTATCATGCACTGATCACGTGGCTATCATGCACTGATCACGTGTTCGTTCCGGCACTGATCATGTGACAGATCATGCACAGATCACGAAGCTATTACGCATTGATCACATGACTGCGCATGCACTGATCACGTGGAAGACCATACACTTATCACGTGACAGATCACACACTGATCACGTGGCTATCATGCACTGATTACGGGACTGATCATACACTGACCACGTGGCTATCATTCACTGATCACGTGGCTGATCGAGGACTGTTCACCTGACTGATCATGCACAGACACGAAGCTATCATGCACTGATCACGTGACTGCACGTGCACTGATCACGTGTATGACCATACACTGATCACCTGACAGATCATGCACTGATCAGGTGACTGATCATGCACGGATCAGTGGGCTATCATGCACTTATCACGTGGCTATCATGCACTGATCACGTGGATGATCATCACTGATCACGTGGCTATCATGCACTGATCACGTAGCTGATCATGCACTGATCATGTGACTGATCATGCACTGATCACGGAGCTATCATGCACTGATCACATGGCTGATCATACACTGATCACGTGGCCGTTCATGCACTAATCACGTTGCTGATCATGAACTTATCACGAGACAGAGCATGCAGTGCTCACATGTCTGAATGGCCCTGATCAAGTCACTGATCATGTGCTGGTCACATGGATATCATGCACTGATCACGTGACTGTGTAGGCACTGATCACGTAAATGATCATGCAGTTAAAAGTGGCTATCATGCACTGAACACGTGGCTGATCATGCACTGATCACGTGGATGACCATACACTGATCACGTGACAGATCACACACTGATCACGTGGCTATCATGCACTGGTTACGGGACTGATCATTCACTGACCACGTGGCTATCATTCACTGATCACGTGGCTGATCGAGGACTGATCACCTGACTGATCATGCACAGACACGAAGCTATCATGCAATGATCACGTGACTGCACGTGCACTGATCACGTGTATGACCATACACTGATCACCTGACAGATCATGAACGGGTCACCTGACTGATCATGC
>NW_011382102.1:0-544 GCF_000754665.1 Bison bison bison
GGTAAATAACAGGAAGGGAACACAGCCCCACCCAACAACAGAAAATTGGATTAAAGTTTTACTGAGCATGGCCCCACCCATAAGAACAAGACCTAGTTTCCCTCTAAGTCAGTCTCTCCCATCAGGAAGCTTCCATAAGCATCTTATCCTTCTCCAGCAGAGGACAGACAGACTGAAAATCACAAGCACAGAAAACTAACCAATCTGATCACATGGACCACAGCCTAGTCCAATTCAGTGAAACTATGAGCCATGCCGTATAGGGCCACCCTAGACAGACGGGTCATGGTGGAGAGATTTGACAAAACATGGTCCACTGGAGAAGGGAATGGCAAACCACTTCAATATTCTTGCCTTGAGAACCCCATTAACGGTATGAAAAGGCAAAAAGACAGGACACTGAAAGATGAACTTCCCATGTCAGTAGGTGCCCAGTATGCTACTGGAGATCAGTGGAGAAATAACCCCAGAAAGAATGAAGAGACAGAGCCAAAGCAAAAACAACACTCAGTTGTGGATGTGACTGGTGATGGAAGCAAGGTCC
>NW_011382103.1:0-653 GCF_000754665.1 Bison bison bison
CTCAAACTGCCCACACACAGTGATCTGTTGTCTCCATTTCTCCATTTGTACTTTGACACTGAAGCCACTGGATGGTCCATATAGTCTATTGTTCATGCTAATGCACAACCAAGCTAGCCTCCCTTCCCCCAACTCATGCTGGTTTTTTTTTTTTTTTAAAGGAAGAACAGGGAATAAATGGTTTAATGTTAATAGGAGTTGATTGATTTTATTGATTTTGTGCTGGCAGTTGATTAATTACACGGACAGGTGTCATGCTTTTGTGTTCCCTTCTCTGACTTAAATACCCAAGTGTGTTTCAAACAAAAGCTGATGTCAGCAAGACCCTTGATCTCTGAGGATGCTGTAAGTGGTATCATAATAATTATTATTTTTACCACTTTCATTGCCCCTTCACGACAGAAATTTTATCACAAAAAACTGGCTTGCAAAATTAGATATTTGCAACATAACCTAAAGTGTATTTGCATTATGTTAACCAAACAGAAATTTATTTTTGGGGGGCTATTCTGGGTCTTCACTGCTGCTCAGGCTTTTCTTTAGCTGCAGCGAGCAGGGACTACTCTCTAGTTTCAGTGCTCAGGCTTCTCATTGCGGTGGCTTCTGTTGTTGCGGAGCACAGGCTCTAGAGCATGCAGACTTCAGTAGTTGCA
>NW_011382104.1:0-687 GCF_000754665.1 Bison bison bison
GCTGAAGTGGGCCTGTGGTTGGATTACTATAAGATCATCTCATGATGCTCATTCGGGGGATATATGCTGGGTTCCTTGGAGAGTGTCCTTGTTTGAGGTAAAACACACTGGAGTATTTTGTATGAAGGGGCAAATGTGAGTACTTTGAGTCTTGCTATTGAAAATTTTCTGTACGTTTGAAATGACTGAAAAATAAATTACTTCTCAAAACAACCATGTGAACAGAAGCACAGAAAAGTCAAGACGACATCAAACACGGCTAGACAGGCCAGGCCCCACCCAGATCCTGCTCACCCCAAGTGACTAATCAAAACCGACAGGTTTCCACATCAAGCCTTTCCTCTGCTGGGTCCTCGGAAGACAGTGCCCCTTCAGACAGCCAGCCAGGCACAGGAAGCTTCTCGCCACTGTTTCTTCACCTCTTCTTCCCATGGTCTCCTGACTAAACTGAGTTCCTGAGGGAACTGAATTCCTCTCCGTGTGGATGCAGCCCAGTCCTGTCCTAAAGCCAAAGCCTGGGTGGGTCCTGAGGAGGCCTAGCTCCAGAGCTAAATCTGGAGTATAAAATGAAGCAGGGCAAAGTCTAACAAAGTTTTGCCAAGAAAATGCACTGGTCATAGCAAATACCCTCTTCCAACAACACAAGAGATGACACATGGACATCAACAGATGGCTAATACCAAAAGC
>NW_011382105.1:0-563 GCF_000754665.1 Bison bison bison
CTACTATATATATATATATATATACACACAAAACATATATACCAAATGCCCATCAATTTGTCCGTTGATGGGCATTTAGGTAGCTTCCATGTCATGGCTATTATAAATGGTACAGATGAATCTCTTTGCAAAGCAGACATAGAGACACATGTACACAATAAACATATGGACACTAAGGTGGGGATGGAGGGTGCGATGAATTGGGAGATTGGAATTGACATATATACACTAATGTGCTTAAAACAGATAACTAGTGAGAACCTATTTTATAGCACAGGAAACTCTACTCAGTTCTCTGAGGTGATGTTAATGGGAAGAAAATCCTAAAAAGAGGGAATAAATGTATATATGTAGCTGACTCACTTTGCTGTACAGCAGAAAGTAACACAGCATTGTAAAGCAACTGTACTCCAATAAAATTTAAAAATTGAAAAAGAGGTCACCTTGAGCACATTCCAGGACCCTGGCTGGAAATTCCTTATAAGCGCATGAAACTCATATGCTATCCTTCTTTATTTCTCCCTTTTCACATGTGCCAGATCCGCATCATAGTTTGAATGTTT
>NW_011382106.1:0-517 GCF_000754665.1 Bison bison bison
CCCAGCATTAATTATTGGAGAAATTGTCTTTTCTCCATTGTGTATTTTTGCCCACTTTGTAATGGATTAAATGACCATGAGTGCATGGGTTCTTTCCCGGCTTTCTATCCTGTTCCATTTTCTTATGTTTCTGGTTTTGTGCCGGGACCATAATGCTTTGTTTACTGTGGCTTTGCAGTATAGTCTGAACACAGAAAGCTTCATTCTACCACTTCTGTTCTTTCTCAAGTTCATTTTAGCTATTCTAATACAAATATTTTTCAATTTTCCTACAAAATTTAAAATTATTTGCTCCAGTGTTGTGAAAAAGACCATTGGTAATTTTCATGTGGATTGGATTGAATTTGGAGACTGCTTTGGGTATTAAGGTCACCTTAAGAGTATTGTTTATTTTCTTTTTTTAAATTATTTATTTTAACTGGAGGCTGATTACATTACAATATTGTAGTGGTTTTTGCCATGCATTGACATGAATCAGCCTTGGGAGTACATGTGTCCCCCATCCTGAACCCCCCTC
>NW_011382107.1:0-612 GCF_000754665.1 Bison bison bison
CTCTAATCATTCACCCTCATGAAAAGGCTCTTTATTTCCTCTTCACTTTCTCTTTGTTTTTGCGTTAACATCTATATATGTGAGTGTTTTGCTTTTTCTCCCAGCCACTTTGATGCCAGCTTTTGATTCACTCAACTGGTATTTAAATAGTATATTCTGCATATGATTCACGTAGCAAGTGACAGTAAAGAGATTTGTCACTCTTCTTTCACTTTTGAAGTGGTCAATTTGTCCATGCCCGATCCAATTCTTGCGTCTTGACTCATTTAAGGGTGATTCCAACTTTTATTTCCTCAAGATTTTCCATGTACCCCAACCCTTTTAGTTTTGGTGTTCTCCATCTAGACACCTACATTTCTCATTGTGGGGCATCTATCATTGCTACATCAGACCTTTTCCTGGTTTCCTTCTTTCTTTCATTTTTTTTCCCCGCACCTACACTCTGTTTCATTTATATCCTCCTTTCTCAGTTAAGTTCAGTTGGTCCTTCATCACCGACTCTTTGCAACCCCATGAATCACAGCACACCAGGGCTACCTGTTCACTGAGTTCACTCACACTCATGTCTATTGATTCGGTGATGCCATCCAGCCTTCCATCCTCTGTAGTCCC
>NW_011382108.1:0-517 GCF_000754665.1 Bison bison bison
GGTTCTTTGATCCCTTTTTTCATCTTAGGTACTGTATTCCTCTGACCTTTATTTTGTGCTTTGAACATTTAGGTGGATTTTTCTAGAGAGATCCCAGCCATGATTGAGATATTTGACGTAGGGAGACTTGCTGCTGCTGCCACCAAGTCACTTCAGTCGTGTCCGACTCTATGCGACCCCATAGACAGCAGCCCACAAGGCTACCACATTCCTGGGATTCTCCAGGCAAGAACACTGGAGTGGGTTGCCATTTCCTTGTCCAATGCATAAAAGTGAAAAGTGAAAGTGAAGTTGCTCAGTCATGTCCAATTCTTGGCGATCCCATGGACTGCAGTGCACCAGGCTCCTCAGTCCATGGAATTCTCCAAGCAAGAGTACTGGAGTGGGGTGCCATTGCCTTCTCCGGGGAAGCTAAATAGTAAAGTGCACGTTCTTTTTTTGTATGTCACAGTGTTGTGAGCGAGTCATCACTGGGCAAAGAGAGGGGATTTTAAACTCACTGTAAGTCCTCTGTTGC
>NW_011382109.1:0-533 GCF_000754665.1 Bison bison bison
ACCTAGAGTCTGTTGTACATAGTGAAGTAAGTCAGAAAGAGAAAAACAAATTTCATATATTAATGCATATATAGAATCTAGAAAAATGGTACTGATGAACCTATTTGCAGGGCAGGAATAGAGATGCAGATATGGAGAACAGACTAGACATAGTGGGAAAAGGAGAGGATGGGACGAATTGAAAGAGTATCACTGACATATACACTACCATGTGTAAAATAGCCAGTGAGAAGCTGCTCTATGGGCACAGGGAGCTCAACCCAGTGCTCTGTGACAACCTAGAGGCACGGGATGGGGTGGGGGATAGGGAGGAGGTTCAGGAGGAAGAAAATTTATATGTACTTGTGTCTGATTCATGTTGTTGTATGGCAGAAGCCAACACAATATTGTAAAACAATTATCCTCCAATTAAAAATAAATAAAAAAACTTTAAAAAATACTAATGGACCATTAATTTTCTGCCTATAAAGTCAACCACCTAAAGTAAATGTACATATTCTTTGAAAGACAGAAATTATCAAATCTTGTTTGAG
>NW_011382110.1:0-701 GCF_000754665.1 Bison bison bison
GCCAGAATACTGGAGTGGGTAGCCTTTCCCTTCTCCAGGGGACCTTGCCAACCCAGGGATCAAACCCAGGTCTCCTTCATTGCAGGCAGATTCTTTAACATCTGAGCCACAAGGGAAGCTGTTAAAGTCTTAGGTTTTATATTATTTAAAAAATAAAATAAGAGATGCAGAGACAAGTCAATCAAGGCCTGGGAGGGGAGGCCCATGATGGCTCCTGCCATCCGATCGATGGGGCAACTGGGACCAGAAGTTCTTTTCTCATCCTTCTGGACCTCACAGATACGGTACCCCACCAGCTAGCCTGCTAATGGGACTGGACCTGGCTCAGCTGCTGTGGGTCTCCACTTCCCTGGTGGAAACTGGGTGATTTCTACAGTCACCTTGCTGGACACGGGCCCAGTGGTGCTGCTCAACAGCGTTCCCGTGGCTTCTCTTGGCCTTGTGCCTGGGGTCAGGGCCTGGGTCTGAGTTGTTGCTGCTCCCTGGGACTGGCACAGGGAAGAAGGCACCTGGTAGGGGATGGGGGACCCTGCTCCCTGCAGGTCAGGCCACTTCCCCCACCACCTCCAGGCCCCATGGTGAGACAAGGGGCACCACAGATCTGGACGGAGGAAAGGCTAGAGCTCAGACACTGGTGCATCTGGCCTGGACAGCTGCACCCACCCATCTTATTCCTTGCAGGTCCCTGAAGCTATCCGCAA
>NW_011382111.1:0-511 GCF_000754665.1 Bison bison bison
CCCGCCGCCCCTGGCCCCGGGCGCAGAGGGTGCTGCTTCCGTGGTCGGCCGACTCCACGCCCATCCAGGTGCCATCGTGAGATGCTTATGTTCCCACCTGACTCACAGACGGCAGGCGGCTGCTCGGGACCAGCCCTGCCGCCCAGCTCACGGCGCCAGGCTCCACGCCCTGGGGAGGCCTGCCTGTGTCCACTGGCCCCCTCCCCGAGGCGTGCAGGGCTTCCCCGGCCTCCATTGGCCGCGCCCGCCCCTCAAGCCCCTACCCCCGACAGCATTCCCGTCCCGAGTGGTCCAGCCTCACTTTTCCCAGCTGGTAAACTGGACCATCTGGGAAGTAAGGTGCCCTGAGCTCACCTTGGACCCACGCACCTGGACCCACGCCTCCCTGGGTGGGCAGGCGGGCGGTGTGGTGACCGAGCTGGACGTGGGGACCGCCTCCCTGGGTGGGCAGGCGGGCGGTGTGGTGACCGAGCTGGACGTGGGGACCGCCTCCCTGGGTGGGCAGGCAGGC
>NW_011382112.1:0-516 GCF_000754665.1 Bison bison bison
GTAAAGTGATTCAGAATCTGATAATGCCTAAAATAGATGGGCAGTGCCGAAGGTTTGCAGAGATTGATTCATCATTAGTCAGTTCTTGCTGTGAGGGCAGGGTGGGGAGAGTACTTTTTGACTGAACAAAAATGAGCTTTATTTAACTATTTTATCATATATTGCTCATGGCATTGTGTTTTGCTTTTTCGAAATAAGTTCCAGGATAGTCACCTGCTTTGTGGACTGAACTCTCACATCATCTAACACAGGGTCCTGCATGTAAAAGGAACTCAGTAAACATCTGATTCCTTATTTTGTGCTTCAGTTGGCCATCTTGGAACAAAATGTCAGCTAATTAATTCTTTCAAAAAGGTACATCTTTTCTACTTGGCAGTCTTTAAACAAGCTTCAGTGGAATGTGTTTGCTTGGTGTCTGTTGTAGGGAGATATGTTTGCACTGAAGGTGAACAATGCTACATAGCCGTCCAAGTATGGGCAGAGGCTGACCTACCCCTAATTGTGTTCTTTCACCTA
>NW_011382113.1:0-579 GCF_000754665.1 Bison bison bison
GAATCAAGGCAAATTGGAAGTGGTCAGACAAGAGATGGCAAGAGTGAATGTCAACATTCTAGGAATCAGTGAACTAAAATGGACTGGAATGCTGCTGCCGCTAAGTCACTTGAGTCGTGTCCGACTCTGTGTGACCACATAGATGGCAGCCCACCAGGATCCCCTGTCCCTGTGATTCTCCAGGCAAGAACACTGGAGTGGGTTGCCATTTCCATTTCCAATGCATGAAAGTGAAAAGTGAAAGTGAAGTCCATCAGTCCTGTCGGACTCTTAGCGATCCCATGGACTGCAGCCTATGGAATGGGTGAATTTAACTCAGATGACCATTATATCTACTACTGCAGGCAGGAATCTCTCAGAAGAAATGGAGTGGCCATCATGGTCAACAAAAGAGTCTGAAATGCAATACTTGGATGCAATCTCAAAAACGACAGAATGATCTCTGTTCGTTTCCAAGGCAAACCATTCAATATCACAGTAATCCAAGTCTATGCCCCAACTAGTAACGCTGAAGAAGCTGAAGTTGAACGGTTCTATGAAGACCTACAAGACCTTTTAGAACTAACACCCAAAAAAGAT
>NW_011382114.1:0-645 GCF_000754665.1 Bison bison bison
AGTGAACTCCGGGAGTTGGTGATGGACAGGGAGGCCTGGTGTGCTGTGATTCATGGGGTCACAAAGAGTCAGACATGACTGAGCGACTGAACTGAACTGATGACATATTCTAATAATTATTTCTTTTAAAATACATTTAGGATCTGGTACCCTTTTTTTCCTCTAAACTGTTTTTATGTTGTTGTTGTTTTGCAATTTATTCTTATAAATGAATTGCTTCTTGAAATAAAAAAAAGAATTTGAATATATATGTTAAATTTTGGAAAATTTGCAATTCTGTCTGCATTTATTCCTCCTATCAAAGAATGTAAAGTAAGCTTTTATCTCCTTTAGGAAAATTTTAAGATTTTCTTATATAGCCATTGCACTTTTATTGTAATTTTATGCCTTAATTTTAATTTATATATAGGTATATACATACTCATATATAGAGTTAATTATGTATGTATAGTGGGATTTCATACATATGAAAAGCATTAATATTCATATTAGAAAGAATGGAATTTTCCTCACTATATCTTTTACAAGTATTTCTAGCATTTAGAGTAGTTCTTGGTACATCTCATATTTATTCAGATGCTTCTCTAGTTATCTAAGTAGTCATTATCTATAAATAGTGATAATTTATTTCCTTTCCAATAATTT
>NW_011382115.1:0-644 GCF_000754665.1 Bison bison bison
ACTGAGGAAGGCTTTCTTATCTCTCCTTGCTATTCTTTGGAACTCTGCATTCAAATGGGTATATCATTCCTTTTCTCCTTTGCCTTTTGCTTCTCTTCTTTTCATAGCTATTTGTGAGGGCTCCTCAGACAACCACTTTGCCTTTTTGCATTTCTTTTTCTTGGGGATCACAGGGGGTCTTGATCACACCCTCCTGTACAATGTCTTTACCACTAACACCAGGTCTATTTCGGAAGAAATCCTTTTTAAACATTTTTTATTTAGTTAGTTAGTTATTTTTGGCTGTGCTAGGTCTCTGTTGCTTCATGGGCTTTTCTCTGGTTGTGGAGAGCAGGGGCTACTCTCTAGTTGTGCTGCACGGGCTTCTCACCAAAGTAGCTTCTCATGTTACAGAGCATGGGCTCTAGGGCTCTTGGGCTTCAGTAGTTGCGATTCCCTGGCTCTACAGGCTCAGTAGTTGTGGAACTTGGGCTTAGTTACTCTGCTGCATGTGGGATCTTCCTGGAATGAACCAGAGATGGAACCTGTGTCTCTTGCACTGGCAGGTGAATTTTTACTACTGAGCCACCAGGGAAACCCACAAATCCTTGTCTTAATCCATTTCAAAATCAAACCAAGACACATCTGACAAAAGAAATCTATTT
>NW_011382116.1:0-501 GCF_000754665.1 Bison bison bison
GGCCAAGAGGCCTGTTAACATTTTAAGATCCTTTCTTCAGAAAACTTATTTTTCTCTAAAGGTGATTATTCTAAAGTCAGGCGCCACCCTTTGAAAGCATTAGATAAAGTTGCATTCCTATAGGGCAAAGGTGTGGTAGGCTATAATAAGAAAAGAATTAACTCAGGGTCCAAGGTTACAAACATTAAAGCTACTACTTATATTCCTATATACCAATTCTATTAATCAATATACTCCCAGGGACACAGTAGGTAAGGGATATGGAAACTTAGCAGCAAACATTGGCCCAACAAGTGAAAAACCCTTCACCAATACAATTTCTAATCAATCTTTTAACTGTTCAGCGGAATCTGTATTTAGACAGTTTAGAACATCTCATGCCTCTCACAGTTGGGAGGCTGTGAACAATCACATGTGGCCGGAAGAACCTGTTCAGGCAGGCTAGAGGATTTCCAAAGGAGTTTGTAGGTTGAAACACTCTTGTCACGCACAGGAACTTTA
>NW_011382117.1:0-640 GCF_000754665.1 Bison bison bison
GAATATAGAAATTGAAATTCCTGATTAAAGATGATTATGGGACTTCCCTGGTAGTCCAGTGGTTAATAATCCACCTTCTAATGCAGGGGATGTGGGTTCGATCCCTGGTTGGGGAACTAAGATCCCATATGCCACAGGTCAACTAAGCCCATGCACTCTGAAGCCAGACCGCACAACTACACGGCCTGCGTGCCGCAACTAAGACCCATCGCAGCCAAATAAACAAATAAATTTTTTAAAAAGATGATTGTGAGGCATTAGTCTGAATACAAATCAGGAAAAGACACTGTCATTTTTTTTTTCTGCCTTTCTCCCTGACCACTGATGGCTTAACTAAAGCAAATGGCTTTAAAATTTTATTAAGGAAAGCTTTGATGTCCACTGACCTACCTGCTGGAGATTTCCTGAGCAGTTTCTTTGTCCTCTCTCAGGGCAGTAACTTGACTTTTAGGCAGGTTGGGAAGAGCCTGCAGCTTTTGTGATGATAATTGATCTCAAGGTAAACAGACTGCTAACTCAGCACCCAGACAGTACTCTTTGCAACCACTTCTCCCAAATGACTTGATCCTCAAAGTGGTCCAATCCCCTTGACTGCAGATGCCCAGCTCACTCCTTACTGCATCCAAGATAGAGATGTTTG
>NW_011382118.1:0-651 GCF_000754665.1 Bison bison bison
TTTAGTGTTACTTTGTCACTGTTGTGACTTTCCATTTCCCCTTTGAGCCTAGTCATCTGTAACAGCCCAGATGCTCCAAGGCTTAGCATGAAAAGGTTTGCCTCAGCTTCTGGAACTAGAGCTGTGCTGCCACCACCTGGAGTTGAAGGGGATTTCAACAGCAATTCTTAGCTCACTCCCAGGAGCCAACTACATACAGAATGTTCAATCTGCTTTCTTGTCTGAGAAAAAAATCCTTTTCTCTGGAAGCTTCTTGATTCTTTAGGAGTTGCTTGATTATGGAATGGGGTTTTGTTTCTAAACTACGGAATGCAATTTACAAGGTTGGAAATAATGAATCTTTAAACAGGCTTCTTATACTCTTCACCAGCCACAGCTATCCATTATGATTCATGAAACAGTACATTAGTAACCTAGGTCTGACCAGTGCTAGGGCATAATTAATTTTGTGGCCCAATTGCACTTCCACTCTTTTTGTTAACCTCTTCTCTGAGAACATACAGGTATCAAGATAGCCTGAGCACCTCCTTGTCAATTACGCGAGGAGCCCACAGTAAGTGCTTTACAAGACCTGGGAAGTATGGAAAGTTGATTGGGTATCTTATCATCAACCTTTATTGAGAACCCTGTTACTTATCTCCTTGGTTCCAT
>NW_011382119.1:0-527 GCF_000754665.1 Bison bison bison
ACTAATTTTGAGCACTTACCATATGTTAGGTGCTCTTCTAAATGTACGCAACCTGGATTTATTCCATGCTCAGAACAGTCATATGACATATCTAGTACTATTTACATTTAGGAGATGAGAAAAGGGAAGTTCCAGGAGATTCTGTACCTTGCTCATGGTTATGCAGCCAGTTAGTGGTAGAAACCAGATTTAAACCTGAGTATTTCTGACTTCACACCTCAAGTTCAGACTTCCCTGGTGGTTCAGTGGTGGAGAATCTGGTTGCCAATGCAGGAGACACGGGTTCCATCCCTAATCTGGGAAGATCTCACGTGCCACAGAGTAACTAAGCCCATGTGCCACAGCTATTGAGCCTGTGCTCTAGAGCCTGGGAGCCACAACTACTGAGCCCACATGCTGCAACTACTGAAGCCCTAGAGCCCAAGCTCTACAGCAAGAGAAGCCACTGCAATGAGAAGCCAGAGCACCACATCTAGAGAGTAGCCCTCACTTGGCACAACTAAGCCTGCACAGCAACGAAGACTCAG
>NW_011382120.1:0-517 GCF_000754665.1 Bison bison bison
TTATATCTCAAGCTTTCCTTCCCACTGCCTTTACAGCCCTGTGCACACAGATACATAGAAGGAGGGAGGGTTTCAGAGTAGAAATATGTGTATTTCCATTCCTTATAAGGTAACAGAGTCACTGAATTAGAACAAAAATGAAGTTCACTGATGAACGTGATCTCAAGTGTTGTAACCAGATATAACATCAAAACACTGTTCTTATCAAATCAACATGTGTTCACCTTAAATTTACACAATATGTGTCCATTACATCTCAATGAAGCAGGGAAAAAATACAGAACTGACCATTAGAAAGAGCTCGTTTTAGACTCTTTTAAGACGGTTGATGGTGAGTGCTGTGCCTAGTTGCTCAGTTGTGTCTGACTTCTTGCGACCCCATAGACTGTAGCCAGCCAGGCTCCTCTATCCATGGACTTCTCCAGGCAAAAATGCTGGATTGCCTTGCCATGTCCTTCTGCAATGTTGGTAAGTATCAAAACCCAAGGCTAGGGACTTCCCTCGTGGTCCAGATCGG
>NW_011382121.1:0-603 GCF_000754665.1 Bison bison bison
CTGTATTACCTGATCTTTTACCATTCTTTCTATTGTTCACTTGACACCAGTCACTAGCCTCCTTGAAATCCCTTGAATATACCTAGCCAGCTCTTCAGGGCCATTGCACATAATGCATTCTTTGCCTATGTCACTTTTTCTCACATTGCTTTAGGATTTGCTCTCTCACTTCAAGTAGCTTCTCAAATGTCACCTTTTCAGAAAGGACTTCCTATTTACTCTCTCAAAACTTGCACTCCCAATTCCCATACCTTCCATTGGCAATCTGTTTCCTTTTTCCTGCCTTATCTTTCTTCGTCATTATCTCACATATATTAAAATATTCAGTATTTATTTATCTTCATAAAATTTAAGCTTCATGAAAATGAGGAAATTCTCCATTTGTTTGTTGTTGTGTCATCAATGCCAGACCAGTAAACAGCATATCTTAAGTACTCAATAAATATTTCTGAATAAATAAATGGATATTAGTAAATGAGGTGACGTTTACCTCTTCATACTTTGAAAAATATTAAAATTGTACAGCTGCCACTTTCCTCATCTCCTTTGCCAACTCATCCCCATTAATTCCCTTCTTCCTTATATAAGGTTAATATAGCTATG
>NW_011382121.1:3933-4763 GCF_000754665.1 Bison bison bison
GAGTCGGACACGACTGAAACGACTTAGCAGCAGTAGCAGCAACATGGCCATACTACCCAAGCAATCTACAGATTTAATGTAATTCTTATCAAAATATTCAGAACATTTTTTACAAAACTAGGACAAATAATACTAAAATTTATTTCGAACCACAAAGAACCCAAATGCCAAAGCAATCTTGAGAAAAAAGAGCAAAGCAGAGGATATAACTCTCTCAGACATCTGTTCAATTCATTTCAGTTGCTCAGTCGTGTCCAACTCTTTGTGACCCCATGAAACGCAGCACACCAGGCCTTCCTCTCCATCACCAACTCCTGGAGACCACCCAAACCTATGTCCACTGAGTCGGTGATGCCATCCAACATCTCATCCTCTGTCATCCCCTTCTCCTCCTGCCCTCAATCTTTCCCAGTATCAGGGTCTTTTCCAATGAGTCAGTTCTTTGCATCAGGTGGCCAAAGTATTGGAGTTTCAGCCTCAACATCAGTCCTTCCAATGAACACCCAGGACTGATCTCGTTTAGGATGGACTGGTTGGATCTCCTTGCAGTCCAAGGGACTCTCAAGAGTCTTCTCCAACACCACAGTTCAAAAGCATCAATTCTTTGGCGCTCAGCTTTCTTTGTAGTCCAACTCTCACACCAATACATGACCACTGGAAAACCATAGCCTTGACTAGATGGACCTTTGTTGGCAAAGTAATGTCTCTGCTTTTTAATGTGCTGTCTAGGTTGGTCATAACTTTGCTTTCAAGGAGTAAGTGTCTTTAAATTTCATGGCTGCAGTCACCATCTGCAGTGATTTTGGAGCCCCAAAAAGTAAAGTCAGCCA
>NW_011382122.1:0-513 GCF_000754665.1 Bison bison bison
ACAGTGGACAGGAGAAAATTAAACATAATGTTTAAACATAAAGAATTATTAAATATGACACATGTAGGATATATAGGATATAGGAAAACTCTATATGGTATCCTGGGTTTAAGAAGCATGCCCAAAGAAAGACAAACTTGGAATGGGGGTTCCTCCCCAAGGCTAGAGATAACAGCTCATTGGAGAAGGTGTAGCAGAACCTACTGGATGGCAGAGAAGTTTGCTAATTTACCAGTGCCAGAGCCAGTCTGCGGAACCAGAGCTGGTCTACAGTGGCAGAGTAAACAGGAAGGTATCCTCTGGAGAACATCAGTGTGGGAAAGTCACAGCTCATGGCCAGCATGTGGACATGTAGTAGGAACAAGGGACCTGGTGGAGTTGGAGGCCTGGAACTAGCAATGTCCTATACATAGGATCAGGAGGGCCTCGATGTTGTGAGGGTCGCAGCCTTTGGATAAGTGCAGGAGATAAACCTAGTGGTGGGGTAAGGGGAGGAATGAGTGCAATCAAGTA
>NW_011382123.1:0-599 GCF_000754665.1 Bison bison bison
GGAAGAAAGAATTCAACCTTGAAGCCTGGGAAAAGGAGACCTCAAACACAATAAGTTAAAAAAAAAAATTAAAAGGCAGAGGAATATTGCACAAATGATGACCAATCAGGAAACAAAGAATTCCAAATAATTGAAGAGGAAATAGGCAAACTACCTGAAAAAGAATTCAGAAAATGATAGTAAAGATGATCAAAAGCCTTGCCAACAGAATGGAGAAAATGCAAATATCAATTAACAAAGAGCCAGAAGAATTAAAGAATAAACATACAGAGACAAATGGATTACTGAAATTAAAAATACTGTAGAAGGAGTCAATGGCAGAATATCTAAAGCAGAAGAATGGATCAATGAACTGGAAGATAAAATGGTGGAAATAACCGCTAAAGAGCAGAATAAAGTAAAAAGAATGAAAAGAACTGAGGTTAGTCTCAGAGAACTCTGGGATAATATTAAATGCACCAACATTATATTATAGGGGTCCAAGAAGAGAAGAGAAAAAGAAAGGATATGAGAAAATTTCTGAAGAGATTATAGTTGAAAATTTTCCCAACATGGAAAAGGAAATAGTCCATCAAGTCCACAAAGTGCAGACAGTCCCA
>NW_011382124.1:0-791 GCF_000754665.1 Bison bison bison
CAAACTGAGGTGCAGGAAAGGGGAGTGACTTCCCCAAGGTCATCCAGGGATGCTAGTGCTAAGGTTATGGCATGGGAGATTTTCATCTCTCCCCCCCAGCCCCACTAAGCCATTCCCAATAAAATACTACCACTACTAAATGCATATTTCAAGTCCTATGTAGTGTGACTAAAAGCATCTTCAGAAAGCTTTGCAATTTTTCCTTATCTGTAACACCCATCCTCTAAAGAATCACAGTGTTTGCTGGCCTCCAGAGATGCCCTGCCTTCCACTGGATGGCTGCCTTCCTGAAGGCCCTCTTGGTGGGGACACAGCAGCCATGGGCTCCTTGCACTCTCCCCAGAAGTCTCCTCTATGAGTCTGTGAACACGTGCCATCCCTGGATCCCTCCTTTCAGCCCAGGGCTAAGGGCCCTGGGTCTCTCACCCACAGTTCTCCTTAACTAGGGGAGGTTTATTAGACACAGCCCCACTCTCCTCCACTTCTACCCTGACATTGGCTCTAGGAACACAAAAGTGCAAGGAGAGTCGAGATTTACAAGACAGTAAAGAGAGCCGCATTCATATTTCAGAGGTGACTTTGCATGTTGTCCCCTGGTGTCCTCCTTCTGCATCAAGGTAAGAATTTACCTGTCCTAGTGCACAGAACATTGAGGAACTCACACCTCTAAGTTAGAGGTGCAGTAGCCCTTAGAGACCTCTGATTCCACCCTCTCAAGTTACAGATGGAGAAACTGAGGCCCAAAGATGAAGAAGGGGCTTAGAAACCCTGCAGTGGAGCCAGGACCAGAA
>NW_011382125.1:0-612 GCF_000754665.1 Bison bison bison
ACGTTTGCATTATGGGAAACTGTCTCAATTTCTTTATATCCATGTAAATATCCTCTCTGTCCTTCACATGCCCTTGTATATTTGCAGTCTTTCATTAAATATAAGTTGCCAAGGTGAACTCTTTCATACATTTCTAGCTTTGCTTTGGAGATTAAATCTTCTAACTGGATTTTTTGGCATCAAATCTTGCATGTTATGAGATGACACAGCTGAAAAATACCAAAGAACATGGTATTTTACTTACAAGTCTCAGTGAATATCCTTTAAAATTTACATAAAATTGATGAACCCTTAGCTAGATTGAGACAGAAGGACCAAGATGACAGAGGATTAGGCAGACATGGAGTTGATCTCTCTCCACAAATGCATCAAGAATACATCTGCAAATGTAACAATTCTCACAGAGCCTCTGCAGAAAATTAGCAGAGGACGTGAGACACCTAAAAGGACAAGAAGGATTCCTGCGGAGTGAGGTAGTTCAAAAGAAAGAAGAAGGAAAAGGAGGAGGAAAAGAAGCAAGATGGGACCTGCAACCCTGAGGGGAGCAGAAAGAAAGGGGTGAACTCCACATCCGGGGAAGAGAACATGGCAGCCAGCGTGTGGCAGGAGGAC
>NW_011382126.1:0-645 GCF_000754665.1 Bison bison bison
GACTGCAGCCCTCCAGGCTCCTCCATCCATGGGATTTTCCAGGCAAGAGTACTGGAGTAGGCAACACATTATTCATTGCCTTTGTTCCCATGTGTGCTTAGTCACTCAATTGTGTCTGATTCTTTGCGACCCCATGGACTGTAGCCCACCAGGCTCCTCTGTCACTGGGAATTCTCCAGGCAAGAATACTGGAGTGGGTTGCCATGCCCTCCTTTATGGGATCTTCCCAACCCAGGGATCAAACGCAGGTCTTGTGCATTGCAGGCAGATTCTTTACCATCTGAGCCACCAGGGAAGCCCTTTGTTCCCATATTATTGCTCATTTGCTTAAGATTTAAAATTCCAGGAGCATGGAGAGAGTTCAAGTATATGGGAAGGCTTTTTTTTTTTAATTAATTTTAATCGGAGGCTAATTACTTTACAATGCTGTAGTGGTTTTTGCCATACTTGACATGAATCCGCCACGGGTGTACACGTGTTCCCCATCCTGAAACCCCCTCCCAACCTTCCTCCCCAATCCCATCCCTCTGGGTCATCCCAGTGCACCAGCCCCAAGCACCCTGTCTCATGCATCAAACCTGGACTGGCCATCTGTTCACAAATGATAATATACATGTTTCAATGCTATTCTCTCAGATCATTCCA
>NW_011382127.1:0-785 GCF_000754665.1 Bison bison bison
TTGTTCTTTCCTTTCTTCGGTTGAGTTGGCTGGAAAGAATGTTAAGGTGCTTGAGAGAAGCATGAGAAATCACAAAGCTTTCTGCAGTTGTGCCCATAAAATAATCTGTAAAGTAACCATTGACATTTGTTCAAGGATCTTTACAAAGAATGTTCCAGGATGAGCATGTAGGCCACAGCTTGAGGTCATGGGAAGGATTGTTTTCTGAGACCTGTTTGTGAGGGAAATATTTATGGCAAAAGAAGTTTGCTGAGTTTAGTGTTTAGGAATAATTAAGAATAGCTAGAAGCCTTTTTAGGAGATAGTAATCTTAAGATTACTCACTGACCTAAAGCTAGACATCTTGGAATGTGAAGTCAAGAGGGCCTTAGAAACCATCACTACAAACAAAGCTAGTGGAGATGATGGAATTCCAGTTGAGCTATTTCAAATCCTGAAAGATGATGCTGTGAAAGTGCTGCACTCAATATGCAAGCAAATTTGGAAAACACAGCAGTGCCCACAGGACTGGAAAAGGTCAGTTTTCATTCCCATCCCAAAGAAAGGCAATGCCAAAGAATGCTCAAACTACTGCACAATTGCACTCATCTCACACGCTAGTAAAGTAATGCTCAAAATTCTCCAAGCCAGGCTTCAGCAATATGTGAACTGTGAACTTCCTGATGTTCAAGCTGGTTTTAGAAAAGGCAGAGGAACCAGAAATCAAATTGCCAACATCTGCTGGATCATGGAAAAAGTAAGAGAGTTCCAGAAAAACATACTGCTTTATTGACTATGCCAAAGCC
>NW_011382128.1:0-517 GCF_000754665.1 Bison bison bison
CTCAAGGGTCCCAGGTTACAAACATTAAAGCTACTACTTACACCAATTATATTAATCAATACACTGCCAGGGACACAGCAGGTAAGGGATATGGAACTTAGCAGCAAACATTGGCCCAACAAGTGAAAATCCCTTCAGCAATACAATTTTTTTTTTATTTTATTTTATTTTTAAGGGAACACTCTTACACTGTTGGTGGGAATGCAAACTAGTACAGCCACTATGGAGAACAGTGTGGAGATTCCTTAAAAAACTGGAAATAGAACTGCCTTATGATCCAGCAATCCCACTGCTGGGCATACACACTGAGGAAACCAGAAGGGAAAGAGACACGTGTACCCCAATGTTCATTGCACCAATACAATTTCTAATCAATCTTTTAACTGCTCAAAGGAATCTGTACTTAGTTTAGAACATCTCATGCCTCTCACAGTTGGGAGGCTCTGAGCAATCACATGTGGCCGGAAAAACCTATTCAGGCAGGCTAGAGGACTTCCGAAGGAGTTTGTAGGTTGAA
>NW_011382129.1:0-815 GCF_000754665.1 Bison bison bison
TTTACTTCTTCGTTTCCAATTTGGATTCCTTTTATTTCTTTTTCTGCTGTGATTGCTGTGGCCAAAACTTCCAAAACTATGTTGAATCGTAATGGTGAAAGTGGGCACTCTTGTCTTGTTCCTGACTTTAGAGGAAATGCTTTCAATTTTTCACCATTGAGGATAATGTTTGCTGAAGGGTTTGTCTTATATAGCTTTTATTATGTTGAGGTATGTTGCTTCTATTCCTGTTTTCTGGAGTTTTTATCATAAATGGATGTTGAATTTTGTCAAAGGCTTTCTCTGCATCTTTTGAGGTAATCATATGGTTTTTATTTTTCAATTTGTTAATGTGGTGTATTACATTCATTGATTTGAGGATATTGAAGACTCCTTGCATCCCTGGGATAAAGCCCACTTGGTCATGATGTATGATCTTTTTAATGTGTTGTTGAATTCTGATTGCTAGAATTTGTCTTTTCAAGAATACAAGAGACTGAGCATATGACCTGGCAGCTCCACTCCTAAGAGTATGTATTAAAACAAAACAAACAGATTTTGAAAAAAACATGTAACTCAACCATGTACTGCAGGGAGATCAACAACATCCTATAATAGCACCACACTCCGGTACTCTTGCCTGGAAAATCCCATGGACGGAGGAACCTGGTAGGCTGCAGGGCATGGAGTCGAGAAGAGTCAGACAGGACTGAGCGACTTCCTTTTCGCTTTCTACTTTCATTCATTGGAGAGGAAATGGGAACCCACTCCAGCGTTCTTGCCTGGAGAATCCCAGGGATGGGGGAGCCTGGTGGGCTGCCGTCTTGGGGTCTCAC
>NW_011382130.1:0-529 GCF_000754665.1 Bison bison bison
TGTCTCTTGCAGGATAGGAAAAGGGCTGTCATGGGCTGACATATTGCTATATGTGACTGGAAATTTAGAAGATTCCACCATCAGTCTGGAATAACTGCTTTGTAATGGAGACACAATGTGGTTCTGAGAAGTAGATGTAGTTGTAGTAGCGAAGTCCTCAACGTGGCCATTTACCTGAGTGTAGCTGCTATGTGAGTGCCAATTAAAAATGCTTAGTGTTTTAAAAACAGCAGGTTGATCTACTACAATCTGGTCTGTTTGTCTAAGTGATATTGGTGATGGGGAAGGTAAGTCACATGGACTTACAGTCGCTTGTATTAGCAAATATCTGGCTGCTATGAGGCTTTGGTATGTATGGCACATTTAAAGTTCTGGAGGCTGAAAATGCACTCTCTCCACTCGTTTCTTGAAGAAAGTCAGAGTTATGATCATCTTTGTTGACCCTTGCTTTAACATACGTCTTGTTATCTTGAACTAATGAAGATATTAGAGACACATTGTTAATTCCAAGTCTTCTTTGCATTCTTAC
>NW_011382131.1:0-642 GCF_000754665.1 Bison bison bison
ATCAGTCACCTGATAAGTCCATGATCAGTCACGTGACCGGTACATGGTAGCTATGTGATCATTGCATGATCAGCCACATGAGCAGTGCATGATAGCCACGTGTTCAGTGCATGATTAGTCACGTGATCTGTGCATGACCAGGCACGAGATCAGTGTATGATCAGCCACGTGATCCGTGCATTATAGCCTCGTGATCAGTTCATGATTAGTCACGTGATCTGTGCATGACCAGGCACGTGATCAGTGTATGATCAGCTTCGTGATCAGTGCATGATAGCCACGTGATCAGTGCAGGATCAGTCACGTGATAGTGCATGATCAGTCACGTGATCAGTGTATGATCAACCATGTGATCAGTTCATGATTAATCACGTGATCTGTGCATGACAGACACATGATCAGTGTATGATATCCACGTGATCATTGCATTATAGCCACATGATCAGTTCATGATTAGTCACGTGTTCTGTGCATGACCAGGCACGTGATCAGTGTATGATCAGCCACGTGAGAGGTGCATGATCGCTACGTGATCAGTGCATGATCAGTCAGGTGACCAGTACATTATAGCTACGTGATCATTTCATGATCAACCATGTGAGCAGTGCATGATAGCCACATGATCATTGCATGGTCACTTCC
>NW_011382132.1:0-534 GCF_000754665.1 Bison bison bison
CAAGGGCATGCACCACCCCCCGACCCCACCATCATCTCCTCATCCAGGAAAGTGGGGAATCCAGAGGTTATGTTAGTGTCGTGCACTGTGGGGCGGGGTGGATTTGATGATGGTATCCCGAACGGTAATGCCCCCCCCCCCGAATCATAATGCCCTGTCCACACAAGCCTGACCTGTGGCCACAGTGGAGGTCTCCAAGGAGATGCCCACCCTCTGGCCAAGCCTTGCCCCGCAGGCCCACCCCGACCTTCTCCCGCCGAGATGTGGCTGGCTCCCCTTGCAGGAACGTCAACCTTGTCTGTCCTTAAAAAATAATCCTGATGCTACTAATCTGGGAGTGGACCAAAACCTGGTTTTGCTCTGACTTCACAAATGGCAGCATGTCAGCTATTTACTTTGTCAGCTCTAGGTGTCACTTCTTTGGGTGGCTTCTGGCTGATCTGGGCAGGGGGTCCTGTCTTTGGCTCTCCCCCTCCTGGGGCAAGAGGACAGCCCCTCTCCTTCTGGTTACCATCCCCTCCCTCCAAATTCTTT
>NW_011382133.1:0-612 GCF_000754665.1 Bison bison bison
CGGACATGACACAATAGTAGGATGGCACTTTGCAGCCTGCATACATCACTACTGTGTCTGAGCTCTAGCATAGAAGTATTGAAACTACTTAGCTTGCAATCTGGAGCATACATTCTGCCACTAGTGTGCTTGCATTTTAGAACAGGCTGTCTGAAGCTATCCCATTGGCAATGGCAACATGCTTCCAGCCACTACTGAATGAATACTAGAGCACAGTTCCTACCATTACTGAGCATGTACTCTACCACAAGATGACTAAAACGTCTCAGTTACATTGTGGAGCATACCTCTTTCCACAACTGAACTTGCATTCTACAGCAAATGTTACACAACGACTGATCTTGTGCTCTACAATTGGCACACCATAAATAATTTTCGTAATATTTGAACCATGTGTCTGGCCAATAGTAAATCAATGCTTTAGATCAGCTGTGCTAAAATCACTGAGCTTGCCCTCAGGTGTATGTCTGAACTCACATTTTATAGCACACCTACTGCCACTGTGGATTCTGTGCTCTAAAACTATCTTGAGATGAGAGAACAAGATGGTGGAGCTGTAGGTAGATGTGGAATACATCTCTCTGTGGATACATCAGGCATACACCTTCAGAC
>NW_011382134.1:0-662 GCF_000754665.1 Bison bison bison
TTCTTTATGGTCCAACTTTCATATCCATACATGAGTACTGGAAAAACCATAGCTTTGACAAGATGTCTCTTTGTAGGCAAAGTAACATCTCTGCTTTTTAATATGCTGTCTGGGTTTATCATAGCCTTTCTTCCAAGAAGCAAGTGTCTTTTAATTTCATGGCTACAGTCACCATCCAGAGTGATTTTGGAGCCCAAGAAAATAAAGTCTGTCACTGTTTACACTGTTTCCCCATCTATTTGCCATGAAGTGATGGGACTGGATACCATGACCTTCGTTTTTTGAATATTGAGTTTTAAGCCAGCTTTTTCACTCTCCTCTTTCACCTTCATGAAGAGGCTCTTTAACTCCTCTTAGCTTTCTGCCATAAGGGTGGTGTCATCTGCATATCTGAGGTTATTGATATTTCTCCTGGCAATCTTGATTCCAGGTTGTGCTTCATCCAGCCTGGCATTTCTCATAATGTATTCTGTATATAAGTTAAATAAGCATGGTGACAGTATATAGCCTTGACATACTCCCTTCCCAATATGGAACCAGTCCATTGTTCCACGACCAGTTCTAACTGTTGCTTCTTGACCTGCCTACAGGTTCTTCATGATGCAGGTAAGGTGGTCTGGTATTCCCATCTCTATGAATTTTCCACAGTTTGCTGTGGTCTA
>NW_011382135.1:0-695 GCF_000754665.1 Bison bison bison
CAAGGCCCAGTGATTCAGGAAGAGCTGTCTACCTCTCTCTTAACTGCTTGAAAGAATTTAGATAGGGGCCCTGTACCAGGGACAGAGCTATTACCAAAAGTAAATTTTAATATCAGAAGTACTTGTCTGCATAACATGGCAAACATTTGTTTACCAAACACTTGCTCTTCCCATCTTCCTGTAAATTGAGACCCCAGCCCCTTCTCTTTAGCTGAGAAGGTTATATAAGCCTCATCTGCCTTGCTGCCAGAAAGTCTCATGTGTGTATCTGGCTCCCATAAGCTTTTCAGTTCAGTTCAGTAGCTCAGTCATACCCGACTCTTTGAGACCCCATGGACTGCAACAGGCCCGCTTCCCTGTGCATCATCAACTACCTGAGTTTACTCAGACTCACATCCATTTAGTCAGTGATGCCATGCGACCATCTCATCCTCTGTCATCCCCTTCTCCTGCCTTCAATCTTTCCCAGCATGAGGGTCTTTCCCAATGAGTCAGTTCTTCACATCAGGTGGCCAAAGTATTGAAGTTTCAGCTTCAACATCAGTCCTTCCAATGAATATGCAGTACTGATTTTCTTTAGGATGGACTGGTTGGATCTCCTTGCAGTCCAAGGGACTCTCAAGAGTCTTCTCCAACACCACAGTTCAAAAGCATCAATTCTTCGGCACTTAGCTTTCTTTATAGGCCAACTCTCA
>NW_011382136.1:0-706 GCF_000754665.1 Bison bison bison
ATGGTTCTGTATTACCAGGGGTGTGTCTAAAGTGTGCTTCAATGTTGAGATGCATGCTGAAGAGCTAAGTTCAGCAGATGAAGCATGCCTGCATTACATGTGCTTCAGAGTGTTGTCTCAGGAGTTGCAGTACACTTGCTTAAGAGTGCACACTCAGTAAGTGAGAGACATGTTCTCTCGAACGCTGGGTTTTTATTTTTGGATGCATATCCAGAGATCAAACTGAGAAAATGTGATATGCCTGTTCTGCCACAAGCTCAGTAGTGGGAAGATAAGTCCTCAACAGTGCAAGCACATGGGTTGTGGCATATGTGTGTTGTGACACATGATCAATTGAGGCAGGAAATATGAAGTATACACCAAGTCTCTAGTTGTGGAAGATCATCCATAGATGCAGCTGTGGAACACAGGTACACTACTCACAACTTATACAGTCTAGAGTGCTGGATGGCTAGCAGCATAATGGCTGGTATAAAAAGCCACTGGAGTGATGGTTGCACACACCTTCAGAGCAATACTTCAGGGAAGTGACTTTAATGCTTCAGAATTCAAAGTCACTAGTGGTGACACAGTTGATCTAGAATGACGGTTCACTCGTGGGTAGGATATGTGTTTTATAATGCAACCTCCACTTTCCTGGAATAGGTCCTCCAGAGTGCAAATTCAGTAGTTGGGACACATGCTCTAGAGTACAGGAAGAAGAGTG
>NW_011382137.1:0-622 GCF_000754665.1 Bison bison bison
TCCAACACCACAGTTCAAAAGCATCAATTCTTCAGCACTCAGCTTTCTTCACAGTCCAACTCTCACATCCATATATGACCACTGGAAAAACCATAGCCTTGACTAGATGGACCTTTGTTGGCAAAGTAATGTTTCTGCTTTTGAATATGTTATCTAGGTTGGTCATAACTTTCCTTCCAAGGAGTAAATGTCTTTTAATTTTATGACCATCTGCAGTGATTTTGGAGCCCAAAAAAATAAAGTCTGCCACTATTTCCACTGTTTCCCCATCTATTTGCCGTGAAGTGATGGGACCAGATGCCATGATCTTCGTTTTCTGAATGTTGAGCTTTAAGCCAACTTTTTCACTCTCCACTTTCACTTTCATCAAGAGGCTTTTGAGTTCCTCTTCACTTTCTGCCATAAGGGTGGTGTCATCTGCATATCTGAGGTTATTGATATTTCTCCTGGCAATCTTGATTCCAGCTTGTGCTTCTTCCAGTCCAGCGTTTCTCATGATGTACTCTGCATAGAAGTTAAATAAGCAGGGTGGCAATATACAGCCTTGACGTACTCTTTTTCCATTTGGAACCAGTCTGTTGTTCCATGTCCAGTTCTAACTGTTGCTTCCTGACCTGCATAT
>NW_011382138.1:0-561 GCF_000754665.1 Bison bison bison
AGATTCAATGCAATCCCTATCAAGCTACTACGGTATTCTTCACAGAGCTAGAACAAAGAATTTCACAATCTGTATGGAAATACAAAAAACCTCGAATAGCCAAAGCTATCTTGAGAAAGAAGAATGGAACTGGAGGAATCAACCTACCTGACTTCAGGCTCTACTACAAAGCCACAGTCATCAAGACAGTATGGTACTGGCACAAAGACAGAAATATAGATCAATGGAACAAAATAGAAAGCCCAGAGATAAATCCACACACATATGGACACCTTATCTTTGACAAAGGAGGCAAGAATATACAATGGATTAAAGACAATCTCTTTAACAAGTGGTGCTGGGAAAAGTGGTCAACCACTTATAAAAGAATGAAACTAGAGCACTCTCTAGTACCATACACAAAAATAAACTCAAGATGTATTAAAGATCTGAACGTAAGACCAGAAACTATGAAACTCCTAGAGGAGAACATAGGCAAAACACTCTCCGACATACATCACAGCAGGATCCTCTGTGACCCACCTCCCAGAATATTGGAAATAAAAGCAAAAATAAACAAAT
>NW_011382139.1:0-720 GCF_000754665.1 Bison bison bison
AGCCCAGTGAATAGGCAACTCTATGTTCAGTGGAGGCCACCTCAGTTCAGTTCAGTTCAGTTCAGTCACTCAGTCGTGTCCGACTCTTTGCGACCCCATGAATGGCAGCACGCCAGGCCTCCCTGTCCATCACCAACTCCCGGAGTTCACTCAGACTCACGTCCATCGAGTCAGTGATGCCATCCAGCCATCTCATCCTCTGTCGTCCCCTTCTCCTCCTGCCCCCAATCCCTCCCAGCATCAGAGTCTTTTCCAATGAGTCAACTCTTCGCATGAGGTGGCCAAAGTACTGGAGTTTCAGCTTTAGCATCATTCTCTCCAAAGAAATTTCAGGGCTGATCTCCTTCAGAATGGACTGATTGGATCTTTTTGCAGTCCAAGGGACTCTCAAGAGTCTTCTCCAATACTGCAGTTCAAAAGCATCAATTCTTCGGTGCTCAGCCTTCTTCACAGTCCAACTCTCACATCCATACATGAACACAAGGAAAAACCATAGCCTTGACTAGACGGACCTTTGTTGGCAAAGTAATGTCTCTGCTTTTGAATATGCTATCTAGGTTGGTCAAAACTTTCCTTCCAAGGAGTAAGCATGTTTTAATTCATGGCTGCAGTTACCATCTGCAGTGTATTTTGGAGCCCAAGAAAAATAAAGTCTGACACTGTTTCCACTGTTTCCCCATCTATTTCCCATGAAGTGATGAGACCAGATGCCATGATCTT
>NW_011382140.1:0-509 GCF_000754665.1 Bison bison bison
AAAGTGAAAGTGAAGTTGCTCAGTCGTGTCCGACTCTTTGCGACCCCATGGACTATAGCCCATCAGGCTCCTCCATCCATAGGGATTGAGTGACTGAGCAACTTCACTTTCCTTTCTGTGTAATCATATCAACATATCAAACAGCACTTCTCACTTTTTGATAGGCTATATAATGTATCTGTTTTATTTATTATCAGTCTTTCCACTAAAATATAAGTTCCATGAAGCTAGAGAGCTTTGTTTTGTTTTTTGTTGCATCTTCCATGTCTGGGACCTAGTTCCTGCAAGATTTATATCATGAATGAGCTAAGAAGAAAGGGTGTGAGTATGGTAGGACATCACTTTGCTGACAAAAGTCTGTATAGTCAAAGCTATAGTCATGTGTGGATGTGAGAGTTGGACCATAAGGAAGGCTGAGTGCTGAAGAACTGATGCTTTCAAATTGTGGTGCTGGAGAAGACTCTTGAGAGTCTCTTGGACTGCAAGAAGATCAAACCAGTCAATCCTAA
>NW_011382141.1:0-371 GCF_000754665.1 Bison bison bison
GGGAACAGTGAGAGGCTTTATTTTGGGGGGCTCCAAAATCACTGCAGATGGTGACTATAGCCATGAAATTAAAAGATGCTTGCTACTTGAAAGAAAAGCTATGATCAACCTAGACCACATATTAAAAAGCAGAGATATTACTTTGCTAACTAAAGTCCATCTAGTCAAAGTTATGGTTTTTCCAGTAGTCATTTATGGAATGTGAGAGTTGGACTGTAAAGAACGCTGAGTGCCGAAGAATTGATGCTTTTGAACTGTGGTGTTGGAGAAGATTCTTGAGAGTCCCTTGGACTGCAAGGAGATCAAACCAGTCACTCCTAAAGGAAATCAGTCCTGAATATTCATTGGAAGGACTGATATTGAGGCTGAAA
>NW_011382141.1:4776-5046 GCF_000754665.1 Bison bison bison
AATGCATGACAGTGAAAAGTGAAAGTGAAGTCGCTCAGTCATGTCCGATCCTCAGCGACCCCATGGACTACAGCCTATCAGACTCCTCCATCCATGGGATTTTCCAGGCAAGAGGACTGGAGTGGGGTGCCATTGCCTTCTCCGTAATGGACTGCTACTTAGTAAAAAGAATAGACTATTGACACATGAAACATCTTAAATGGATCTCCAGAGAACTTGCTGAATGAAAGAAATCAGAGGAAAAAACACACTTTCTATATTATTCCACTC
>NW_011382142.1:0-734 GCF_000754665.1 Bison bison bison
GAATCGCTTTCATTCTGATACACCAGCAATGAAAAAGGAGAAAGAGAACTTAAGGAAAAGTATCTCATTCACGATCCAATGAAGAGACTCAAATATTTAGGAATATATTCCTCCAAAGAAAGCAAGGACCTGGTACATAAAACTCTAAAACCATGTTGAAAGAAATCAACGATAGCACAAGTAGATGAAGAAGTATACCATGTTCTGGTATTAGAAGAATCAATATAGTGACCATCAGTAAGTATACAACTCAATGCAATCTATTGGTACATTCATTCACCATTGATATTCTTGGATTCAACTATGGAATTCCTATAAAAACACCAATGGTGTTTTTCAATGAATTAGAACAAATAATTTCACAATTTGTGTGGAAACACAAAAGACCTCCAATGAGTTAATAACTCTTGAGAAACAATGGAAACGGAGGAATCAGACTTCCCGACTTCAGACTATACTACACATCTACAGTCATCAAAATAGTAAGATACTGGGCCAAAGACAGAAATACAGATCAACAGAACAAAATAGGAAGTCCAGAGATGAAGCCACACACCCACGGCAACCTTGTCTTTGACAGAGGGGCCATAAATATGCAATGGGAAAAAGACAACCTCGTGAACAAGCAGTTCTGGGAAAACAGGTCAACCACATTAAAAGAATGAAATGTTTTTAATGGCACACAACAAAAAATAAATGACAAAAATGGAATTAAAAAACCTAAGTAGGAAAGA
>NW_011382143.1:0-545 GCF_000754665.1 Bison bison bison
CATCTAGGGTCACAGAAGTGGGACTCCAGGGGACCTTAGGGGTCAGTCAGGTCAAATTAATCATTGCAGAGCGGGGTCAAGGCCAGAGAGACGAGCTTGACTTGGTTAAGGTCACCCAGCTCACTCATGACCAAGCAACTAGTCAGGGTCCAAGCTAGGAACTCGCCAGGAGCTCCGGGTAACCCCAGGGATCAAGTGCCGTTTCCCCGAGTGCCTCCTGTGAGCTGGCAGAGAGTGGGGCGAAGGCGTTTTCTTCCCCTGAAGGGCTGAAACCAAATGTCCCCCCTCCTGATCCGTGGGCTCCCCCTCACCTTTGACTTCAAGCCTCTGGGGATCTGAGACTCTGTGGACAAGGCCACCGCCACGAGAGCGCAGGTCCATCTGGGCCTCGCACGAGAAGTTATGGTGGCCGTCTTCCCTGTGAGCTGTGGTGTGGTGGGTGACCACGGCATCTTGGGGGAAGGGTGCTGTCTCCTCAAAGGTCTGATTGTACAAGATCTCAGTACCACGGAGCAGGGTGACAGTGAGGCCTTCGAGGGGTGCCA
>NW_011382144.1:0-605 GCF_000754665.1 Bison bison bison
ACCAGGCCTCCCTAGTCCATCACCAATTCAGAGTCCACCCAAATCCATGTCCATGGAGTCAGTGACGCCATCTAACCATCTCATCCTCTGTTGTCCCCTTCTCCTCCCGCCCTCAATCCTTCCCAGCATCAGGGTCTTCCCAAATGTGTTAGCTCTTCACATCAGGTGGCCAAAGTATTGGAGTTTCAGCTTCAACATCAGTCCTTCCAATGAACACCCAGAACTGATCTCCTTTAGGATGGACTGGTTGGACCTCCTTGCAGTCCAAGGGACTCTCAAGAGTCTTCCCCTACACCACTGTTCAAAAGCATCAATTCTTCAGTGCTCAGCTTTCTTTGTAGTCCAACTCTCACATCCATACATGACCACTGGAAAAACCATAGCCTTGACTAGACGAACCTTTGTTGGCAAATTAATGTCTCTGCTTTTCAACATGCTGTCTAGATTGGTCATAACTTTCCTTCCAAGGAGAAAGCACCTTTTAATTTCATAGCTACACTCACCATCTGCAGTGATTTTGGAGCCCAAAAAATAAAGTCAGCACTGTTTCCACTCTTTCCCCATCTATTTGCCATGAAGTGATGGGACTGGATGCCATGATCTTC
>NW_011382145.1:0-530 GCF_000754665.1 Bison bison bison
TACACAAGCTATAGATGCTTCGTAGTCTTAGGCAAAAGGTGTGAGCAAGCATACTGTTTAAGGGAGCCCTGCCATAGCTGTGGGTATGATGGCCAGACCACTCAACCTCGGCTATCTAATCCTTGGTGCCCAAGTTGAATCATGATGGATGCCAAGTATGTCCTCTGCATTTGGAAAGGCCGCTTTTGGCCAGCCAAGGTCTTGTCCAGACCCAGCTTCTCACCACAACAGAAAAGAAAAAGGGCCCTTTCTCTGGAAGTTGAGATACTCTCAGTAGATGAAAATATCAGTGTGAAAAGCACAAACATAAAGACCCTAAATGAGTCCATGATTGAAAACCTCGCCACCTCACTAGCAGCCCAGCCGGAGCACAGTGCCCCAGAAGAAGAGGAAATGGCCTACATATCTGCTATTAAAATGGCTTGGGACCTTCTGAATAAGAAAGGAAATTACACTACAGCAAGAGTCATGGGTTATCCAGAGTCCAAGAAGCAGTCTCCAAGGAGACCACAAAAGCAACCTCGTAGAAG
>NW_011382146.1:0-556 GCF_000754665.1 Bison bison bison
GACCTGAAGAAAATTTTAACAGATCTGTCTTTGGAAAGTATCCATGAGGCTTTAATTTATTTAAGCATTTATAATTTAAACCAAAACAAGAAAACCAACCAAGATAATGCAATTGATTCTAACTTATAATTTTTCTCCTGCCATATGTAGCAACTAATAATTTTCTTATCTGGTTCATAAATGACCTCACAGTAGGTCAAGGAAATTTGACTGGGATCTAATGTCATATTTAACATTATTTTTCACTTCTTAACTCAATATGCCAGACCTACACTTAAAGCATTACAGATTCTAAGTGAAGCCACTTATCAGAGTCACTTTGCAAGGTCTTTACTCTTACTTTAGTAAAGCTGTTGGGGAAAGCAGTGAGATAGTAGCAAGCGAGATAATAACTCTCTTCTCTAAGCACTAAACACCAAACCATAGAAACAAATTCAACCTGCAATGCTCTGTATGTCTTCAAGATATCTGTGGTAAAATCTTTTTGTTTTTATTTATTTTAATTAGAGGCTAATTACTTTACAATATTGTATTGGTTTTGCCATACATCAACATG
>NW_011382147.1:0-589 GCF_000754665.1 Bison bison bison
ATGGGGTTGCTAAGAGTCGGACACGACTGAGTGAGTTCACTTTCACTTTTTCACTTTCATGCATCGGAGAAGGAAATGGCAACCCGCTCCAGTGTTCTTGCCTGGAGAATCCCAGGGACCGTGGAGCCTGATGGGCTGCCGTCTATGGGGTCGCACAGAGTCGGACACGACTGAAGCGACTTAGCAGCAGCATTCTCTTCAGAGGAGAAAGGAAAGCAAAGGAGAGGAGGAAGGAAATGGAAACCCTCTAGCTAAGAGAAACCTAATAAAAAGGAAATATTCAGTCTAATAAAAGGAAAACTCTAAAATGAATGCTAGTGTTCAATGAAACAGACCTATGACTCCTCCTGCTTATTTTGAGCTCCTGCTAAATTGTCACTGTCTCTTGATTTTTCCCAGATCATTCTTCCTCCAGGATTCACAGGTGCTTCTACTACATCATGTTTTCTATGAGACTTTGTACTTGATTAAAAGTAAACTCTGTTAGAGGACTGAATTCAAACCTGAGCGAAATATGCTATTCTATTAATTCACTAATCACTTGTCTTAAAGAATATCAGATATACAAGTTTTGATAATACAGAATTCC
>NW_011382148.1:0-508 GCF_000754665.1 Bison bison bison
TGCCATTGCCTTCTCCGAAGCAACTACTAAGTGGCTTAGAAATAGAAATACAATACAGGGACTCCCCCCCACCCCCACCCCGCCTTTGCTTTCACTATCCTCTAAAAACTAAAGAGATGTGATATTTGTTTCACAGAAAACACTGTCAGGTATTTTTTCATAAGCTTAAAAAGAAATCTTTTTATTTTGTAAATTTCTAAACATATATGGAAAGAACATTGTAATCAACTTCCATGTACCCATGATCTGTGCCTATTTGTTGTAGTAGCATTAATGACCCAGCCAGATGAATCCACTAATAGAGGCTGAGGTTTAATTTCGCTCATTTACTGAACAAATATTTGTTGAATATCTGTTATATAACAGACATTGTTATAGGCACTTTTTGAGGCAGCAGAGAACAAAGATCCCTGACCTCACTGAGATGACAAAAAAAAAATTAATACAGTTGTATACATTATGATAAAGACTCTGCAAAAGAAAAGAATGAGATCAGGGTAAGGATAAA
>NW_011382149.1:0-838 GCF_000754665.1 Bison bison bison
AGAAAATAAAATCTGTCACTTTTCCCATTGTTTCCCCATCTATTTGCTATGAAATGATGGGACCACGTGCCATGATCTTAGTTTTTTGAATGTTGAGTTCTAAGCCAGTTTTTTCACTTTCTTCTTTTACTTTCAGCAAGAGGTTCTTTGGTTCCTCTTTGCTTTCTGCAATTAGGGTGGTATTATCTGCATATATGAGATTATTGATATTTCTCCCAACAATCTTGATTCTAGCTTGAGCTTCATCCAGCCCAGCATTTCACATGATGTACTCTACCTATTGGTTAAATAAGCAGGGTGATAATATACAACTTTGAGGTACTCCTTTCCCAATTTGGAACCAGTTTGTTGTTCCATGTCCAGTTCTGACTGTTGCTTCTTGACCTGCATACACGTTTCTCAGGAGGCAGGTAAGGTATTCTCATTTCTTTAAGAATTTTCCAGTGTGTTGTGATCCACACAGTCAAAAGCTTTAGTGTAGTCATTGAAGCAGAAGTAGATGTTTTTGTGGAATTCTCTTGCTTTTTCTATGATCTACTGGATATTAGCACTTTGATCTCTGGTTCCTCTGCCTTTTCTAAATCCAGCTTATACATCTGAAATTTCTTGGTTCATGTTCTGTTGAAGCCTAGCTTGGAGGATTTTGGGCATGACCTTGCTAGGATGTTAAATGAATGCAATTGTGTGGTAGTTTGAACATTCTTTGGCATTGCCCTTCTTTGAAATTGGAATGAAAACTGACCTTTTCCAGTCTGGTGGACACTGCCAAGTTGAGACATGCAACTCTAAACTACAGTGAGATCTCATACCAGTCAGAATGATGATCATCAAAAAATCT
>NW_011382150.1:0-580 GCF_000754665.1 Bison bison bison
CTTTTCCAATGAGTCAACTCTGCATGAGTGGCCAAATTACTGGAGTTTCAGCTTCGGCATCACTCCTTCCAATGAACACTCAGGACTGATCCCTTTAGGATGGACTGGTTGGATCTCCTTGCAGTCCAAAGGACTCTCAAAAGGCTTATCCAACACCACAGTTCAAAAGCATCAATTCTTCGGCACTCAGCCTTCTTTATAGTCCAACACTCACATCCATATGTGACTACTGGAAAAACCATAGCCTTGACTAGATGGACCTTTATTGACAAAGTAATGTCTCTGCTTTTGAATATGCTATCTAGATTGGTCATAACTTTCCTTCCAAGGAGAAAGCATATTTTAATTTCATGGCTGCAGTCACCATCTGCAGTGATTTTGGACCCCAAAAAATAGTCAGTCACTATTTCCACAGATTCCCCATTGATTTGCCATGAAAAGATGGGACTGGATGCCATAATCTTCATTTTCTGAATGTTGAGCTTTAAGCCAACTTTTTCACTCTCCTCTATCACTTTCATCAAGAAGCTCTTTAGTTTCTCTTCACTTTCTGCCATAAGGGTGGTGTCATCTGCATATC
>NW_011382151.1:0-534 GCF_000754665.1 Bison bison bison
AGCGACTTCACTTTCACTTTTCACTTTCATGCATTGGAGAAGGAAATGGCAACCCACTCCAGTGTTCTTGCCTGGAGAATCCCAGGGACGGGGGAGCCTGGTGGACTGCCGTCTATGGGGTCGCACAGAGTTGAACACGACTGAAGTGACTTAGCAGCAGCAGTAGGAACACTGAGATCATCAATTCTATGGACGATTCCTGAGGAGGCTCTGAGGTGGCAACTACGAATACTGTAGAAGGCAAACAAGAAAATGAAGGGAAAATCTTATTCAAAATGAGATTCATAATCACATGTAAAACACGAATAAATGACTTTTAACAAAAGAAAACCAAAATTCAGCATTTAAAATATTAGTTCAGTAAATTCCCTGAAGAAGGCTGCAAAACTCTAAAGAAATATAGTCAGATACTCTGCTGCTGCTAAGTCACTTCAGTTGTGTCTGACTCTATGCGACCCCATAGATGGCAGCCCGCCAGGCTCCCCTGTCCCTGGGATTCTCCAGACAAGAACACTGGAGTGGGTTGCCATTTCC
>NW_011382152.1:0-572 GCF_000754665.1 Bison bison bison
AAAAAGCAGAGATATCACTTTGCCAAGAAAGGTTCATATAGTCAAAGCTATGGTTTTTCCAGTAGTCAGGTATGGATGTGAGAGTTGGACCATAAAGAAGGCTGAGTACTGAAGAATTGATTCTTTTGAACTGTGGTGCTGAAAAGACTCTTGAGAGTCCCTTGGACTGAAAGGAGATAAAACCAGTCGATCCTAAAGGAAATCAGCCCTGAATACTCACTGGAAAGACTGATGCTGAAGCTAAAACTCAAGTATTTTGGCCACCTAATGTAAAGAGCCTCACTGGAAAAGCCCCTGATGCTGGAAAAGATTGAGGGCAAGAGGTGAAGGCGGGTAACAGAGGATGAAATGGTTGGATGTTGTCACTGCCCCAATGGACATGAGTTTGAGCAAACTCTGGGAGATAGTGAAGGACTGGAAGCCTGGCGTGCTACAGTTCATGGGATCACAAAGAGTCAGACAGGACTTAGTGAATGAACAAAGTTTATTATATTCTAGCAGCTGGACTAGACTATTTTCTTGGTTATTTCATTTTAACTGTTACAATGTTCCATGTGTTTAAGACTTTACAC
>NW_011382153.1:0-574 GCF_000754665.1 Bison bison bison
ACACGACACACACACACACACACACACACACACACAACTGGAACACTCTCAGGAGAAAATATCAACAGGAAAATACAACTCAAAGTGCTTTCTAAAAGCAAAAAGCCCATGAATAGTACTCCACAAGGTTCTTATCAGAGATACAAACTGCCACAAGACATCAACTCTGACCAGTGAAAAAGGCCACCGTGGAAAACAGACCAGGCCAGAAATGGTAGATTAACATTAGTCAGCGGGATCCTTTTATAGTAGTGAGGGTATATCAGTGGGAGGAGCCAGTATAAGAATCACTGTCCACGTGACTTTATACAAAAAAAAAAATAGAAAATATGACTGGGCTTCTCCACTCCTATGATACTTCAGAAATACACAGACTTTGAAAACCACATGCCCAAGAGCATGCACTGCAGCAGGATTCCCAAAGCCCGGAGATGAAATTAAAGGACGTACACGGGGACAGAGAGATGAACAGATAAAGGAATGGGGTAGGGGTTCATGACGGAATATGACTCAGGCATTGAAACAAGGAACGAATGACATTGTCAGAGGTACAGACAATTGTGATAATCAGAGT
>NW_011382153.1:4917-5433 GCF_000754665.1 Bison bison bison
GGCTTCAGGAGAAGGGGTGTGGGCGGAGAAGGGGTAAGGGCCTGGCAAGGACAAGGGGAGGGGTCTTATGGGGCGGTCTCAATGGGCAAAGGGACCTTGCATGGGTTCAGCTCACCTTGACACTTCTTTGGACATCTGTTGACAGGAGCTTTTCATCTTTTCCTCCTGGGTATCTAGAGTCTGCTGTTCCACAACTTCTCTAGAGCCTTGTGGCTTCCCAGTCACCTTAGTCATTTTGAAGACTCACAGTGGTCTGCTCCAGAGCCCCTGAGCAGCCCTATGTATACCCCTCCCAGGGGCCACAGCCTTATGCTTTATGAGGTCAGCAACTCATAAAGTTCGCTGCCACCAGCCAATGGTGGCCCTGGGTGGGCCTTCACATCACAAAGCCCGATCCTGTCAACTCTAGGGAGGATGGAGAGCAGCTCAGATGATTTGGGGGGGAAAGTAGGCAGTTTTTAATGGCCTTAGGAGCCCTCCAAACTCACCTGCCATCCTCATCTCTCTAAGTCTACA
>NW_011382154.1:0-670 GCF_000754665.1 Bison bison bison
GTTCCAGTCTGGACGCAGGCCAGCCCTGTTTGGTGATGTGTGTATATATATAGTTACTTCCCTCTACTGTTTCCATTTCTTTTTTTCCTAATGACTGTATATTGAAATTAAGTTAAATATTCTTCTGTTAAAAGTTGAAATTGCTTATTTGTGTGTAATGAATGCTTTCTTTTGTTAACGAATACCTTAAACCTAAAATGAAAGTAAGGGCTTCCCTCGTGGCTCAGTGGTGAGGTGTCCATCTGTCAGTGCAGGAGACACAGGTTCCGTCCCTGGTCTGGGAGGATCCCACATGCGGTGGGACGGCTGAGCCTGTGTGCCACGGCTGCTGAGCCAGCGCTCTGGAGCCCGGGAGCCACAGCTGGTGAGCCCACGTGTTGTAACTGCTGGGGCCCCTGTTCCCGGGAGCCTGCGCTCCATAAAGGGGAGGCTTACCGGAGCTGGAGCATGGCCCCCCGCTAATCAAGAGAGAAACAAAGCCCAAACAGCAAGGAAGACCCAGCACAGCCAATAATAAATAATAAAATTGTTTAAAAAAAGAAGTAAATTTTCCAGCAAAACACTTGGCCAATGATCCGATGGTAATTGGCAAAGTCGAGTCAATGAGTCAAACTCAAGAGCTGATTTTCAAGCTCTGAGTGTGATAAATCTGGCAAAGATGAGTTTCTTT
>NW_011382155.1:0-517 GCF_000754665.1 Bison bison bison
CGTGGCTGATCATACACTGATCATGTGACTGATCATGCACTGATCACATGCCTGATCATGCACTTATCATGTGGCTCATCATGCACTGATCACGAAGCAGATCAAACACTGATCACATGAGTGTGCATGCACTGATCACTGGCTAAACATGCAATGTTCACGTGGCTGATCATGCACTGATCACGAAGCTGATCATACACTGATCACGTGACTGTGCATTCACTGATCACGTGGCTGAATATGCAATTATCACGTGGCTGATCATGCACTGATTACGTGGCTGTAAATGCACTGATCACATAGGTATCATTCACTGATCACATGGCTATCATGCAGGGGTCACGTGGCTATCATGCACTGATCACGTGGCTGATCATACACTGTTCACGTGTCTGACAATGCACTGATCACGAAGCTGATCATACACTGATCACGTGACTGTGCATGCACTTATCACGCGGCTGAACATGCACTGATCACGTAGCTATCATGCACTGATCACATGACTATCATGCAG
>NW_011382156.1:0-563 GCF_000754665.1 Bison bison bison
GCACGCAAGTCCTCCCTGTCCATTACCAACTCCCGGAGTTCGCCAGACCCACGTCCATTGAGTCAGTGATGTCATTCAACCATCTCATCCTCTGTCGTCCCCTTCTCCTCCTGCCCCCAATCCTCCCAGCATCAGAGTCTTTTCCAATGAGTCAATTCCTCGCATGAGGTGGCCAAAGTACTGGAGTTTCCGTTTTAGCATCATTTCTTCCAAAGTAATCCCAGGGCTGGTCTCTTTCAGAATGGACTGTTTGGATCTCCTTGCAGTCCAAGGGACTCTCAAGAGTCCTCTCCAACACCAGAGTTCAAAAGCATCAATTCTTCGGTGCTCAGCTTTCTTCACAGTCCAACTCTCACATCCGTACTTGACCACTGGAAAAACCATAGTCTTCACTAGATGGAACTTTGGTGGCAAAGTAATGTTTCTTCTTTTCAATATGCTATCTAGATTTGGTCATAACTTCTCTTCCAAGAAGTAAGCGTCTTTTAATTTCATGGCTGCAGTCATCATTTGCAGTGATTTTGGAGCCCCCAAAAATAAAGTCTGACACTGTTTCCACTGTT
>NW_011382157.1:0-653 GCF_000754665.1 Bison bison bison
ACATTACCGTGGGTCTTCTTTGGTTGAGAGAAGCAGGAGGGGTCAGAGGTGCCCACTCCCAGAAACCCCTGAGGCACATCTCAGGAATACCTGGAGTCCAACTGGGAAAACCTTCTAGAAAACTGTCTAGCTGTGGGAATATATGATCTACCAGCTCTGTGACATTCTGCTTTCCTAGTCTCACTGGTCAGAGAAGAGGGAGGCTTTTCTGATCAAGAGGACTAAGAGAATGGGAATATTCATTCCAGTCCATTTTCTAAATAATCCCATATTAATGATTATGAGAGTCTAAAGAGTTTAAAGGATTCCTATGGACTTAATTTAAGATTCCCAACTGCAGAGAAAATTAGGCTAAATCATTTACCTTCATGATGTGGTTAACCCTAAGGCCAGCATTTCTCTGTACAAATTCCTTTCTGTGTGTGTGGGGGGGTCGGTGGGTGGGGTACATGTGTGCTTAGTCACTCAGCTGTGTCCTAGTCTTTGCGACCACATGGACTGTAACCTGCTAGGCTCCTCTGTCCATGGGATTTCCCAGGCAAATATACCAGAGTGGATTGCCATTTCTTCTCCAGGGAATCTTCATAACCCAGGATTAAACCCAGGTGTTCTGCATTGCAGGCAGATTCTTTACTGCTGAGCCACTGGGGAAG
>NW_011382158.1:0-531 GCF_000754665.1 Bison bison bison
AAAATAGAAGGAAAAGACAGAGCACCAAACAAAGAATCATCAGTCTTTCAAAAAGCCAGAGCAATTGTGAGGGTTGCCTCGTGAAACAGAGGTCATGATCCAAACTTCAGTTCAGCTGGGACTGAGAGAGACAGCATCCATCATTGTGAGGAACACTGACTCCCAAGTGTCACCCAGAAAAACTACAAAGAAGATTGACTACAAACACAAAATATTCCAGACGTGTTGCAGCAAGGGATCTGGCTAAAAATTAAGTTCTACCCACCTCCAGAAATTCAAAAAAGCCCTATTGAGGTTCAGCCAGCTGTACATAGAGACCTTGCCTGGCTTTTGTTGTTCAGTTTCTCAGTCGTGTCTGACTCCCTGTGACCCTATGAACTTCAGTATGCCAGACTTCCCTGTCCATCACCATTTCCCGAAGCTTGCTCAAACTCGTTCCATTGGGTTGCTGATGCCATCCAAACATCGTGTCCTCTGTCACACCTTCTGCTCCTGCCTTCAATAGTTCCCAGTATCAGGTTTTTTTTTTTT
>NW_011382159.1:0-609 GCF_000754665.1 Bison bison bison
GAGGGGAGAGGCAGCGAGCTCCCTCCTGATGCTCCCTCCATCAGGGATGCCGTGATGGACACGAGAGCCTCTGGAGGAAAGGTGGCTGGACAGCACCATGGTTAAGTGTCCAGGCTCTGATCAGACCAGTCCGCACCGTGCTGCTGGGTGTGAGAGCCTGGGCAGGGTGCCCGGCCTTGCTAAGCCTCAGTGTCTATGTCTGCTGAATGGGGATAGCATCAATCTGGATCTCACCTGGGGCTGAGATGACAGACTCGGAAAGCACGTGCCTGGCACACAGAGTCTCCTGCACACTGCTACCCACCATCATTAAATTGGCTTCCCGCAAATCTAACATCTATGGCTCTGATTCAGTCATTTCTTACATGAAAACACCAAGCGGAAATTCCATGGTGGTCCAGAGGTTAAGACTTGGCACTTTCACTGCCGGGACACTGGTCTGATCCCTGCTTGGGGAACTAAGATCCCATAAGCTGTGCAGCATGGCCAAAAACATAAGTAAAGAACATTTTAAAAATAAGAAATAATACTATGTCTATTATAAACATGCATGAGATGATCAGAAGGCAAACAAGTGGGAGAAAGGCACACTGTTACAACTGTCCCAAC
>NW_011382160.1:0-636 GCF_000754665.1 Bison bison bison
AGAGGAAACAAAAGGCCAGAGAGGACGAGTCATTCAAAGTTGGTTAGTGACTGAGCCAGGATGAAGATGAGTCTCCCTAAATCATTGGCTCTCAAACTTTGTGTATCAGAAGGGTCTTCTTTCAAATGCAGATTCCAGAGGTCCACCCCAAGCTATTCATTCTGAACCTGTGGAGGGAGTATCTGGGAATCTGAATTAAAAGAAGAGCTGCTTGTTGTCCTTGGACGACACAAAGATAAAACTGTTTCTGTGTCCTGCTGCATCGTTTGTATCACTGAATAAGCACAAACTCATTTTTATTCCAAAGTGAGACAGAAGAGTTAGACCAGATCAAAAGCAGAAAATTCTGTGGATACAATCTACTTGGAGAGGTAACATCAATAGAAAGGAAACAATTGGGAAGGAATACATGACAGTAAACAAAGAATTAGTAAAATATATAGCAAAGAGCAGAGACATTACTTTGCCAATGAAGGTCCGTCTAGTCAAGGCTATGGTTTTTCCTATGGTCATGTATGGATGTGAGAGTTGGACTGTGAAGAAGGCTGAGTGCCGAAGAATTGATGCTTTTGAACTGCGGTGTTGGAGAAGACTCTTGAGAGTCCCTTGGACTGCAAGGAGATCCAACCAGTCCAT
>NW_011382161.1:0-505 GCF_000754665.1 Bison bison bison
GTTGAAGCCTGGCTTGGAGAATTTTGAGCATTACTTTGTTAGCGTGTGAGATGAGTGCAATTGTGTGGCAGTTTGGGCATTCTTTGGCGTTGCCTTTCTTAGGGATTAGAATGAAAACTGACCTTTTCCAGTCCTGTGGCCACTGCTGAGTTTTCCAGATTTGCTGGCATATTGAGTACACCACTTTCATAGCATTATCTTTTAGGATTTGAAATCTCTCAACTGGAATTCCATCACCTCCACTAGCTTGGTTTGAAGTGATGCTTCCTAAGGCCCACTTGACTTCACATTCCAGGATATCTGGCTCTAGGTGAGTATTCACACGATCATGATTATCTGACTCATGAAGATCTTTAGTTCTTCTGTGTATTCTTGCCACCTCTTCTTAATATCTTCTGCTTCTGTTAGGTCCATACCATTTCTGTCTTTTATTGAGCTCATCTTTGCATGAAATGTTCCCTTGGTATCTCTAATTTTCCTGAATAGATCTCTAGTCTTTCCCATT
>NW_011382162.1:0-945 GCF_000754665.1 Bison bison bison
TATGTTATTACAGACTTGAATGTTTAAAATTGTATCCAATGTGGGGAGAACAACAGCTTTCTTCAAACAATATCTCTAAGCAAATGAGAGTTACAATTGTATGGCCTCAAGGTTTCCTCATATGTAAGAACGCCATCCCTTATTACAGAAACAATAGTGGAAGATGAGCTAGATTAAAGGAGAGCCTTTCAGCAACAGTATCTAAAGCATTCAGCCAGTAATTTATTAAGCAATGTTGGGCTTCCCAAAAAGTTCATTTAAGATCTTGGGAGCAAGCAAAGTGTTTGGCCACCTGAATAATGTTGCCTAAAATTTTATTTTGACATATCCACATACATACCCATGTGTGTATGAGTTTGTGTATAAAAAAATTACATTGACTTTTAATTCTCATTAGGTATAACAACATGGAAAAATTAAAACCCAAATGCAGAATGACTCAATACTCTACTCAGTTATTGAATATATGTAAGTGGAAATACTTCAAAATATGTTTTATTGGCTACATCTAACATATAAGGACTCTTTTATATCACTCTCCTCTCTCCTTTTAATAAATACCTACCAATTTTCAAAAGTTTGTCCAGGTTTAATGAAAAAATACTCAGATATAGAAAAAAAATATGTATATATATTTTTATATATATGAGAAGGTGATGGCACCCCACTCCATTACTCTTGCCTGGCCAATCCCATGGATGGAGGAGCCTGGTAGGCTGCAGTCCATGGGGTCGCAAATAGATCAGTACAACTGAGTGACTTCCCTTTCACTTTTCACTTTCATGCATTGGAGAAGGACATAGCAACCCACTCAAATGTTCTTGCTTGGAGAATTCTGGGACAGAGAAGCCTGGTGGGCTGCCGTCTGTGGGGTCACACAGAGTTGGACACGACTGAAGTGACAGCAGATATACGTATTTATATGCATATTTAGGTATATAGATA
>NW_011382163.1:0-802 GCF_000754665.1 Bison bison bison
ATTCCTTATAAGGTAACAGAGTCACTGAATTAGAACAAAAATGAAGTTCACTGATGAACGTGATCTCAAGTGTTGTAACCAGATATAACATCAAAAACACTGTTCTTATCAAATCAACATGTGTTCACCTTAAATTTACACAATATGTGTCCATTACATCTCAATGAAGCAGGGAAAAAAATACAGAACTGACCATTAGAAAGAGCTCGTTTTAGACTCTTTTAAGACGGTTGATGGTGAGTGCTGTGCCTAGTTGCTCAGTTGTGTCTGACTTCTTGCGACCCCATAGACTGTAGCCAGCCAGGCTCCTCTATCCATGGACTTCTCCAGGCAAAAATGCTGGATTGCCTTGCCATGTCCTTCTGCAATGTTGGTGAGTATCAAAACCCAAGGCTAGGGACTTCCCTCGTGGTCCATGGGTTGAGAATCTGCCTTCCAATGTAGGGAATGTGCGTTTAATACATGGTGGTTAAGATCTCACATGCCAGAGGGCAGTAGAAAGGACAAAGGATCCTGCATGCCATGACTAAGACTCGAGGCAGCCAAATAAATGAATAAAAATATATATATTTTTGAACTCTATGCTCTTTACATTCTTCTGGATGCATTTGTAAGCATGATATTAACAGTTTTATTTATTTATGGACACACCATGAGACTTCCTGCAGGATCTTAGTTTCCTGACCGGGGACTGAACCCAGATCACCAGAGTGATAGCATTGAGCAGTAAATGCTGGTTTGCCAGGGAATTCCTAGTTTGATTTACTTAAAGGGTTTATTTTATTGTATGCCCAAAGGTACA
>NW_011382164.1:0-615 GCF_000754665.1 Bison bison bison
GTCAATTCTTCACATGAGGTGGTCAAAGTATTGGAGTTTCAGCTTTAGCATCATTCCTTCCAAAGAAATCCCAGGGCTGATCACCTTCAGAATGGACTGGTTGGATCTCCTTGCAGTCCAAGGGACTCTCAAGAGTCTTTTCCAACACCACAGTTCAAAAGCATCAATTTTTTGGCACTCAGCCTTCTTCATAGTCCAACTCTCCCATACATGACCACAGGAAAAACCATAGCCTTAACAAGGCGGACCTTTGTTGGCAAAGTAATGTCTCTGCTTTTGAATATGCTATCTAGGTTGGTCATAACTTTCCTTCCAAGGAGTAAGCGTCTTTTAATTTCATGGCTGCAGTCACCATCTGCAGTGATTTTTGAGCCCAGAAAAATAAAGTCTGACACTGTTTCCACTGTTTCCCCATCTATTTGACATGAAGTGATGGGACCGGATGTCATGATCTTCATTTTCTGAATGTTGAGCTTTAAGCCAACTTTCTCACTTTCCACTTTCACTTTCATCAAGAGGCTTTTTAGTTCCTCTTCACTTTCTGCCATAAGGGTGTGTCATCTGCATATCTGAGGTTATTGATATTTCTCCCGGCAATCTTGATTCCAGCTTGTG
>NW_011382165.1:0-550 GCF_000754665.1 Bison bison bison
CACCGCTGGACGGGGGGAGGAGGCAGTGGCCACAAACAACTAGCATCCAGTAGCTCATCAGGTCTGGTCAAGGGTTCCACTCCCTCCCTCCTCAGTTACCTTCTCTGCCACCCATCCACCTCCCATGAAGCCTGCTTCAACCCTCCCGCTAGCAGACCCTCAGCCCACCCATCTGCCTGCATAGTCTGTTGCTGCTCCTTCCACCCCGTGACCATCCTGGTGGCCTTCTTCCTGCCGCCAGGCCTGGAGCCAAAGACTGGTCACATGTAGCAGATGATGGCCCTAAACTGCATCTGCAAGGAGCTTCTAAACCCGTGCCACAGATACCCCCACTCCCCATGTTCGGGAGGGCCAGTGGACAACGACATGTTTCACTGGCAAGTGAAGATAATGGGGCCCAAGGATAGCCCCGATCAGGGAGGAGTCTTCTTAAGGATACAGTTCCCTTCAAAGTATCCTTTCAAACCACTGAAAATCGTGTTCTCCGCCTGAATTTACCATCCAAACATTAACAGAAATGGAAACATCTGTCTGGACATTCTTAGATCTG
>NW_011382166.1:0-602 GCF_000754665.1 Bison bison bison
TCCTGGGCTGTGCTTTGTAACCCTCAGTGAATCTAAGGATTTCCCTACGTGTCTTGTGTAAAAACATATTCTCGTCCAACAGTCGTGAGTGGGGCCTGAGAGTCTTGAGTTTCTCACAAACTCCAGGTGTTGCCCAGGCTGCTTAAGGTGTCCATATTAAACAGTGAGTACTAGAGAGTTTTGAAAAGTACTGATTGATTTTGAAAAGTTCTGGTTGATTTTGCCGATCTTACTCCATACCCACAGAATAAGTATCTCCAGGAATGGGACCAGGGAGTCAACGTTACTAAGCGTCTCAGATATTTCTAAGGAGCAGGTAGGGTGCAACGTGAAGCTACACCACAATGTGTAGCCAGGCACATCACCATACCATCAACCCTGTTTTGGGCTTCATTGTGTCCTACAAAATCCATATGTTGAGGGGACTTTCCCAATGATCCAGTGGCTAAAGCTCTCCACTCCCAGTGCAGGGGGCTGGGCTTCGGCCCCTGGTCAGGGAACTAGATCCCACGTGCTGCCAGGAAGTCCAAAGACCCCACATGCCACAACTAACAATTGGTGCCATCAAATAAATTAATTCATTTAAAAAATTATCTGTAGAA
>NW_011382167.1:0-586 GCF_000754665.1 Bison bison bison
ATCAAGAACATCCCCAAGAAAAAGAAATGCAAAAAAGCAAAATGGCTGCCTGAGGAAGCCTTACAAATAGCTGAGAAAAGAAGGGCAGCTAAAGGCAAAGGAGAAAAGGAAAGATATACCCATTTGAATCCAGAGTTCAAAAGAATAGCAAGGAGAGATAAGAAAGCCTTTTTAAGTGATCAATGCGAAGAAATAGAGGGGAAAAAAATGGAATGGGAAAGACTAGAGATCACTTTAAGAAAACTAGAGATACCAAGGGAATATTTCATGCAAAGACAGGCACAATAAAGGACAGAAATGTTATGTACTTAACAGAAGCAGGTGATAATAAGAGGTGGCAAGAATATACAGAAGAACTATACATGAAAGATATTCATGACCCACATAATCACGAGGGTGTGATCACTCAACTAGAGCCAGACATCCTAGAATGACAAGTTAAATGGGCCTCAGAAGCATCTCTACCAACAAAGCTAGTGGCAGTGAAGGAATTACAGCTGAGCACTTCAAATCCTTAAAGATGATGCTGTGAAAGTACTCCTCTCAATATGCCAGCAAATTTGGATAGCTCACCAGTGGCTACAAT